>NC_053136.1:32205515-32397186 GCF_016808335.1 Panicum virgatum
ATCGACGGCAAGCTGGTCAACAGGATGTTGGTTCGACACTGGCACTGCAATCAACTTGATGCCATATTCAGTTTTGCGCCGGTTGGGTCGTTCTACTGCTGACCTCATCAAGACCAATGTTATGCTCAATGACTTCAATGGTCAGCCACAGAGGCGAAGGGGTCTTCAGTGTAGAGTTGACAGTTGGCCGCAAGACCATCCCGACCTCGTTTTTCATCGTCAACAGTAAGAGCACATACACAGCGCTGCTTGGGAGAGATTGGATTCATGCCAATTGCTGTTCCTTCCACAATGCATCAATATTTGGTCCAATGGGATGGCGACGAGGTGGAGGTGGTTCCTGCAGATGACTCCAGCGAAGTCTCGCTCGCAGACATGAATATGCGGGATGCGGAAGGATAAGTGTCGATCTCCGGGGTTGCTCTGAAGGATTGTGATCGGATCGAGGATACAAAAAATGGATTGAGGCTGGTCTTATCCACTGGCCTCACAGAGTAGACACTTCATGGCACACTGCACAGTGTGGCGAGTTTTTAGAGGCCGATCCCAGCGATCGGCCCCAAAAATATCAATTCTTGTTCGGAGTTAAGACTATGTAATCTTGTACTAAATGTAGCCTGCTCTGAGTCGCTAATTAATGGGTGTACAATGATGGATGGCAATGGAAATACGAGAATGGCCAGCCCATGCGGTTGGCCAAAATTTTCTTTGGTCATTTTTCTGTCTTCACCATCAACCTGACAGGTGATGACGAGTCATCTGCATTCACCGTCGACTTAACAGTGACGACAAGTTAGGATTCGGGTTTGCATCAGCTGATGATCTAGAGGAAGTCAACATCGGTCCCGGGGATAAGCCGCGGTCGGCAGTTATCAGCAAAAGTTAGACCCGAGCCTACGAGAGCCGATGATAACACTATTGAGAGAATACCGAGATTGCTTCGCATGGGATTATATGGAGATGCCTGGTCTAGATAGAAGCATCGTCGAGCATCGCTCTCGCTCAAGAAGATTTCGGCCGTTTCAAACGGGCACGCCAGATGAAGGCCGAAGTTCTAGAAGAAGTCAAGAAAGAGGTACAAAGATGTTGGATGCGGGATTCATCAGTCCTTGTGGAGAAGAAAGATGGCCGATGGAGAGTCTGCGTGGATTTCAAAAACCTCAACAGAGCAACACCAAAGGATGAATATCCGATGCCTATCATGGAAACATTGATCAATGTGTCTGCCGGTCATAAGATGCTGAGCTTTATGGATGGAAATTCGGCTACAATCAGATCTTTATGGCCCCGGAGGATGTGCACAAGACCGCGTTCAGAGTACCCGGCGTGGTGGCTTGTTCAAGTATGTGGTTATGACCTTTGGATTGAAAAATGTGGTGCAACATATCAACGCACCATGAACTACATTTTTCATGATCTCATCGGCAAGTTGGTGGAAATCTACATTGATGATGTCGTGGTCAAATCCGTATCGACTGGGGGGCATCTGGAAGATTTACGTCAGGTCTTGGAGCAGACTCGGAAGTTTGGGCTCAGAACGAACCCAAAGAAATGTGCCTTTGGTGTATCAGCCAGTCAGTTCTTGGGATTCCAGTGCATGAATGAGGAATTGAGATCGGCTTAAAGAGTCAAGAAGCTGTGAAGATGATGAAGCCACCCACTACAAAGAAGGAGTTGCAGAAGCTCATCGGCAAAATCAACTTTGTCAGACGATTCATCTCCAATCTGTCTGTGCGTATAGAGCCGTTCATGGGTCTAAAAGGCTGACTTGGGAAGTGGATGTTCGCTCTATCGGATTTCGACATCCGATATCAACCGGCGAAAGTAGTCAAGGGTCAGGCACTGGCGGATCTCATTGCAGACAGGATCAACACCGATGTGGCTGCACTTTTCATATGTGCTTGGGCCATGTTTTTTGACGGATCGGCCAGTGATGATGGGTGCGGTGTGGGAATCCTTTTGGTATCGCATCGAGGGGCGACTTATTCCTTTTCCATCAGGGTTACCACTCCATGCACTAACAACATAGTGGAGTATGAGGCTGTCCGCAAGGGAATGGAGTTACTCCTGGAAGCCGGTGCTGAGGCAGTGGAAATATTTGGAGATTCGAAGTTGGTGATCTCTCAGCTCACGGAAGAATATAGGTGTGAGAGCGAGGCTCTTTTTCCGATATGGGTGCAATGCCGAGAGTGATGTCACAGTTCAGGTACATTAATTTCCACTGGATACGCAGGACACTGAAAAAAGAGGCCAAGTTTGGGCAGATGGCCTCTGGGTACAATGAAATAGCCAATGGCATCGATGTCGAGGTTCAGTTTCTGGAACCTGGAGATTGGAGAGCCGATATCTTCAATTACTTGAAGTATTCGGCTCGGGGGGCATCCAGAAGGACAAGATTCAAGGCTATGAAGTATGTTCTGATAGGGGATGACATGTTCTACAGGACCTTAGAAGGACTGCTGCTTAAATGTCTGGGGCCTTCGGAGTCAAATCGGCTTTTACACGAGGTTCACGAGGGAGCCTGCGGCACGCACCAATCGGCTCATAAGATGAAGTGGCTGGTTAGGCGATCGGGATATTATTGGCCTACCATGCTAGAGGATTGTTTTAAGTATTA
This sequence comes from Panicum virgatum, assembly GCF_016808335.1. Lineage (NCBI taxonomy): Eukaryota > Viridiplantae > Streptophyta > Magnoliopsida > Poales > Poaceae > Panicum > Panicum virgatum. The sequence goes on from NC_053136.1 coordinate 32,208,133, forward strand.
CAAGGGATGTCAGGCATGTCAGAGGTTCGGCAAGATTCAGATGGTGCCGGCATCAGTAATGAATCCTATCATCAAGCCATGGCCATTCAGAGGATGGGCCATGGATATGATTGGCCAGATAACCCGCCATCCAAAGGCCACCAATGGATTCTGGCTGTCACGGATTATTTCACAAAATGGGTGGAAGCGGTACCCATGAGGTCAGTGGCAACAAAAGATGTAATTAATTTCGTGAAAGAGCACATCCATAGGTTTGGGATTCCTCAGACCATCACGACCGATGGAGGATCGGTCTTTATATCGGCAGAGTTCAGAAAGTTGCCGATGCCGATGGGGTTCAAGTTGATCAGATCATCCCCATATTATGCCCAGGCTAATGGACAGGCTGAAGCATCCAACCAGAGCCTCATCAAGTTGATCAAGAGAAAGATCGATGAATATCCTAGGCGCTGGCATGAGGTGTTGTCAGAGGTGTTGTGGGCATACCGCATTTCGTGCCATGGATCTACCAAGACATCGCCGTATCATTTGGTCTATGGTCAAGACGCAGTGTTGCCGTGGGAAATTACAGCTGGGTCAAGGCGCGTTGAGTTCCAAAATGATCTATCGGCTGAGGAATACGCAGCCTTGATGAGCGACAATGTGGAGGATCTCACGGAGCTGAGGCTTTGGTCTGGAGAAAATCAAGGAAAATAAGGCCAAAGTCGCTCGTGCGTATGACAAAAAGGTCAGACCAAAAGAGTTCCAGGCCGGAGACTTGGTTTGGGAGGCAGTGCTACCATTGGGAACCAAAGATAAGAAGTACGGCAAGTGGTCTCTAAATTGGCATGGGCCCTACAAGGTTGATCAAGTCCTACCTGGAAATACGTACATGCTTGATGAACTAGATGGTGTCAAGTTTCCATGGCCGTCAACGGTCAACACCTCAAGAAGTATTTTCCAAGCATGTGGGAAAGTGAGTGATGAAAGCCGATCAGAACCATCTGGCTATATATATAAAAAAAGGGAAAAGAGAGAGAGGCCAACACGTTGAAAAAAAAGAGAGAGGCCAACACGTTGAGTTGGCCTGTAAAAAAAGAGAGAGAGACCAACACGTTGAGTTGGCCAGTAAAAAAAGAGAAGAAAGAAAGGGAAAGAGGGCCAACACGTTGAGTTGGCCAGCAAAAAAAAGAAAAGAGAGAAAAGAAAGGAAGCCAATATGGAAAATTGGCCACGCAATATGAAGTTCTGCTTGAATTAACCAAAGCAGCCGATGTTTAACCATCTACTAAGTGTTTTTAACAAGCAAGGTCAAATGTTTTCTGGATTGTTCTACTAGTTCAGGAACTCTTCTATGGCATGGATGGCTTCAGTGTGGACGGCGTCGGCTCGTGCTATGACGGCTTCGTCATCCTTGTCATCGCCTGTGATGATCTGCTGACTCAAGGTGCTGATCTCGAACTCTACCTATATTTGTTCTGTCATTTCTTGGGCTTCTTGCTTGGATTCGCGATCGAAGTCTTCTCTTCCTGGATGAGCCTCTGGGTGGTGCGGACCTTCTCTTCGAGTTCTGCCGGTTCTTTCTCCAGGAGGTCAAGTCGCTTGATACTAGTAGAAATGTCAGCTTTGGCATCCAAAGTCGCCTTCCTCTGGTTGAGTGTCGCGCACCTCTGAGCAATGTCGGCTTTCAGAAAGGTTTGGGAATGATGCACTCTATCCTGTGATGTGCTGCTTTCACCTCTGCCCGGAAGAAGGGAAGGTGGCCGGCTGGCTAGAGCTTGACCCGAAGTGACTCTGGAAGCTAGGATTCTATCTGCTCAAGGATGTGCTTTATTTCGCTAGAGTCGTCGACCAAGTGTTGATTGGAGCAGATAGCAGACCTTTGATGTGTTGAAGCTGATCCGCAAGGTCAATCGGCTGATGAAATGATGGTGTCTTCGCGCCAGGGGCAGAGAGACCCATTGATGCCGGGTCAAATGAGAGCAAATCCGAAAATTGAAGCCCTGCGAAGATATTGGAGTTAGTTTGGGAACAAGATCCAGCAACTGAGTTATCGGCTGATTCAAATCGGCTCATATAGTGTTACCTGTCCTAAAAAAGCAAAAGCTGGTCTGGGTGCGATCGGCTCGGTTGGGTTGGAGGTAGCAGCAGGAGTATTGGCTGTGTCAGCCTGCTCGTCACGGACCTCCATCGGAGCCTTGGGAGTCCCAGCTTGTTCAGTATTAGCTTCCGTTGTGGCGTCAACTGTTGTGGTCCCTTTGCTACAGGAGTCTGCAGGGACAACGGTTGCTTCTTGTTGCTCTTGGACTTTGGTGGTTCCGGTGTCGGCTTTTGAGGCCGTAATCACCTGTTGTACCGGACTCCCAATGCTGATGGTATCCTCACTTGCATCCTAGGGAAAGCGTTACAATCAACCGGAGTATATGTGCCAAAGGAAGAAATCTCGGAGGAAGTCGATTACCTGGTTGGTGTCGGGCTCCGACGGGTCTGAGGAAGGTTGTGCTATTCTCTTGACGACTCGTTTTGTGGTTATCTTTCTCTTCTTGGTCGAAACTTGGGAGGCAGCACTCCCAAAGATTGGTCTCCGACTAGAAGCCGACTGAGGTGAGTCTGGCGGAGCATTCATTATTACTGTTTTCATTGGCGGGGACCTCTTGCAAAAGAGAACATCAGGAGCAGTCTGGAAGAAATGGAACGGTTCACCGCTGCTAGTCACGGGTTCTGGACCGTCTTGTTGCTGCAAGGAGAATGAGAAGAGTTAGCCGAGTGAAGCGGGTAGAAGGTTAGGTGACATGCAGATTTGCTTTCCTGAATACATGGGTTTTCCATATTTCCCACCACGTGCCGAAGTCATCTGACGAGAAGGTGAAAGATAGATCGGCAGGGATGGGGATGCGAAGGTGATGGAACATGCTGTAATATCTTGAGCTGGTGATTGTATCAGGCAAATCGGCTCTGCTCTCCAGTGGTGAATATGAAGTGGGGAGGGATCTGTCCTAGGCCAAATTGCTGGGCTGCTATGACTGGTTTGTAGGCTTCATATCCAGGTTTGATGATTCTATTAAAAGTGCTCAAGCCAACAGGAGGAAGCCAGGTCGGATCATCAGAAAATATAGATGCCGAGCGTCAACATCATCGGCAAAGTTATCCAGCCTGAATGAAACTGGATTCTTTGAAGAATTTTATCTGAAAGAAGATTCTGAACCAGTTTGCTGCATCTTTTGAATTCAGTTTGCTGCCAAGGATACTATACAAGCCTTGGCCGAAGCTGGTTCATTTGATCGGCTTGCCATTCTCGTCCGGGAAAGAATTATTGGCCAAGACCGGGATGTTTGGGATCTGGCGCTGAAAGTATAAATGCCCCCATAACTGAATGAACCACGAAGGATCTCCAGTTCTGAGTTTTCTTTGGCTAAGAAGGTTTGCTGTCATCAGGTGGAGGTATCTATATGTTTCTCCAAGGAATAGTTTGCCTAGGCTAATACGATTGCCATGGGCCAGATGATAAGCCAAAGGAAGGTAATTTTAGGTTGGGGCTAAGGAAGGACCACAGAAAAGGAAATGTTCCAACCAAAGGTTCAGAAAGGCCGTGTGTTCCTTCTTAGTTACTGGGCCTTTGTTTTCATATGTTGGCTCATATAGGTGCTCCAGTTTGTGCAGTCTGCTTTGGATGAGAGCTTGAAAGGGATAATTGGCATTCTGTGGGCTGTAGGATTGGAGGATTTGTTGTCTAGGCCAGTAATCATTACTACATCCAGCAGAGTGGGTGTCATGGGTCCATGGCTGAAGAGGAAGCAATTTAAAGCATCTGACCAGAAATAGCCGATGGTTTTTAGCAAGTTTTCATCTTTTCCAAGAGGATATAATGACAAGGAAAGTGCATCGGCTATGTTTAGTTTTTGCCACAAGGACAGGTAAACCTTTGCTACTCTATTATGCCAAGAAACCTAGCCCTCTGGTGGGTTTGGCCAGGCTCTTAGGCAGTCAGTCCAGGAAGTTAAATTGATGTTTTGATTCACAAAGGAGATCCTATTTGCTTCACAAGAAATTAAATCTATAGGATTTTCATGTGTTTGTGGGCCAAGACAGAAAGATTTCGGATTAGAAGAATGCGGAAGAAGAATGTCTGACACTTGGGGTTCAATAATCCAAAAATTAATATGGTGTTGTGATTTAATGGTTCATTAAATTCAGTGACTTGATGAGCTAAAGGGAAATTAAGAAGGAAGGCCGAAAGTTACCTTCAGGCCGTAGATCGCCGTGTCCGCAATTGGGGATCTCGCTGTCTGAATTTCAGAGCTCGCCATGGTTCAGATCTGTTGCCTTAGGGTTTGAGTTGTTTTGTGGGCTCTGGTTCGGATTTGGATGTTTCTTACTTGGATTTATGAAGCGAGGTTCTGAAGATACACTCGGACTCGGATGACTGTTTGAGTGGAACTTGAAGTGGAAGTGATGTTCTATCCTTATACGGGCTGCTTTCGTGTTTGAATTCTATCGACTCTTAGACGCTGGTAAAGACCGATGCGATGCCATCGGCTTTTTTGGGATTATCCGAGTACGAGATTGAAGAAAAAAGGAAATTTCATTAAATTAAAGATGGAATTTTACAATGAAAGAGCCGATTTGAGTACAAATCCTTGGCTCAGGTTGTTCCTACAGTTCTACTGCTACGATGCTACTCCTACGTCTACCACCAGTGGGTACCTAGGTACCTATAGCGCTTGGGGCTTCGCGCCGGTGTACTCCCATCGTCGCTGTCATCGTCGTCGTCGCCGTCAGTGTCGTCGCTGCTGCTGCCACCGCTGGTGTTGTCGCCGCTGTCGTAGCCGCCGCCATCCTCGTCATCGTCTTCTTCGGATCCTTCCTCGGAGGACCCGAGGAAGCGGAATTCTTGCCCGACCGCGTAGTCGGAGTCAGAGTCGGAGGAGTCGATCTCCACTTTCGAGGAGCAATCGACCCCATTCCAGGAGACCTGTCGTCCCTCGCCCTCCTCCATCTCCCCTTGGAGCAAGGACTAGAGGTTCCTCTCCCTCCGTTTGGGGTTCATCACGCTCGGAGATGACCCCGAAGTAGAACTCCTCTGCATCCCAGTGTAGAGGAGCGAGCGCCTCGTGCGCTTGCGGTTAGGTCATACTCCGGGTGTCGGCTCTCTACTCTTAGGTATCGAGTCGATGGAAGAGGCTAAGGGAGAGGTCGAGGAAGAGGAGTAGGAGGGGGAGAATATCGACTCGACTGAGTTGGAGGTGGAGGTAGGAAGAGATGGCCGTGGTTACTCGAGGTTTTTGGGTGTTCTGTTGGCTGAAACAGTGGGTTGCGGTGAATTGGGGCCGATTCAAGGTGAGCTTAACAAGGCCGGAGGATGGAAGATGGATCGGCATTTTCACATTTTACGAAGAGTCAGCCGCAAAAATAGGAAGATGGAGTAGTAGAATGGTTTTGGAACTATCATTGCCAAACCATGGGGGCATGTGTTATCGCCATAAATTAACATGGTTAATTAATAGGCCACGAGCAAGTTGGGCTTAGTGTAGAAATTAAAGAAAGCTTGTGAATTGGCTCCTGCGCGAGCATTTGGGCCATGTATCTTTAGATTTAGTTCAGTTCAGTTAGGGTTAGAGTCCATCATGGATGTGTTGGTTTAGATGTGTGTTCCAAGTCTACGGACTATAAGTATGTACCCTTTGACATTCGTGAAAGGATGATGTCATGCACGTTCAACAAACAACAAACCACGGTGCACCGCACCCCTGTTTCTAGGGTTTCATCCAAGTAAGTGCCATACTGCCTTGATCATTTCTTGCGATCAAGGCAGCATTGTTCTTGCTTTTACCTTTGGTATTACTCGTGCTGAAGCATTTTTGATGGCGAGTAATGCTAGTTATCCTAGTGTTTGTAGCATGTTTTTAGTAAATTTATTATGTGCTTACACGTTTATCATCTGCAAATATCATGTTATTCATGCACGATCATATTTTCAATCTTGTACTAGTTCTTGCTATGCGGAATTAGTCGTGCAGGAGTAACGCCTTGTTTTATTCCATCTAGTAGATCCAATCTGTTATGGTGTGTTCTTATTCTTTAAGAATTGGTTCAATATCTGCTAGTTTAGGCCTTGCAAACGGATTGGATGTTCCGGTGGCGTAGTAGATGCTTTGCTTTAGTCTTAGTGGGGATTAATCCGGGAATCAGCTCTTGCTATTTCTTAGGCCTCCATTCTGGTTAAAGTTTAGCTTTCTATCACGTTCGTTAGGCCTAATTATGTGTAGGATGTTCCGATCTAGCAGTGAGGCTTTTACCATCGTGTGTTGGATTAACTGAATGTAATTGCAGCAAGTTATTACAGTTATATGCTTCATTTATCAAAATCTGGATATACAGATCTGACTGACACCGGGACTCAATTGGCTCTTTAAAGCCGATGCAAGAGTCGTCCTGGGGAGCCGATCATGGCTCGGACTAATGTTTACACGTGTCTATGCATGCAGGCGAATCACTGAAACACGCTTTGCACCTTCCTGATCAGGTATAGGTCTGGTGGCACGCCCTGCTACTCCAAAAGCAATAGGCGTATGCCAGGATCTGGGTCGTTGACTGAGGGACCGGTGCCAGCCAGCACCCCGGCAGCCTTCCGGCTGCTCGTGTTGCTTGTCGCTACTCGCCGGTGGGTTTCGACCGACAACAACAGCTCATAGTGCATTAGCACAATAGACAGTAGATCTCGGAAATATCAAGGATGAGCATGACTTTTGTGATGATTCAGGATGAACCTTCATGCTCATGGAAAGAGTGGCTAAATCTCCGGGTAGAACAACTCCAGAACGTTCATGGTCCCATATTGAAAGAGGATGTGTAACTCTGTTGGCCATATGAACGACTCTAAGTTCACGTCATGAGGGAAATGAGTTTCTTTCAACTCATCCCTCCTTAGGTTGAAAAGCCTTGCATTTCATCAAAGATGAATGTGGTAGCAAGCAATCTAACCTAAGCTTCCAAAAGAAGTTCATTTGATATGAAGGGTGATCATAACTACTATTGGGCATCAATCAAAATCAAGGAATGAGAAATGAGCTTTCATTCACTTGATTTGATTGGCATCGATCGATAATCGAGGAAAAGGGAATGGGTTTGTTTCACTTGATTCGATCAGTATGGGGTGAGGGTGAATCTCGTAGCTAGATAGGAAACTCGGTTCCAGAAAGCATGGCTCTAAAGACTCACCCGAAGGGGCGAAAGGTGTGTATAAGGATAACCTTTCTTGGGTAGTGGGGGCAAAGGTAGAGAGATAAGAAAAGCAAAAAGATACGAGGACCACTAGGTTCATAGATAACAGCAACCATTCCTTGTTAATGGCGCTAGAAAGCTCATTGGGTATTTCAACGACTGCGAAAGTGAATCTGCAAGCGCACGAATACCACTGTAGCTTTCCTCTCAGGCAAGAGTATTACAAGGGTATCGAATCCAAGGGAACATGTGTGTATACCTACAACTCTAGTAGTCTAAGGACTACCAACCATCTAAGGTAGGCGGTGGGTACAGAGGATTCCTGCGATAGCACTATAGAAGAGTTCAAGGTCGATCTCTCGGGTAAGACTCGCTTCGGGCACCGGCTTACCCCTAAAATGGTTAGTAGACTCCGGCCAACGGCTCTGCGCTATATCCAACAGGACTATCACCACCTGCAGCCTACCTCTACAAACCGTGGGATATAAGGCAAACGAAGGTAACCCTTGTCCTAGACACCATGCCTATGCCACTGATTACTACTGTAGTCTAACTAGGTTTGGATCCCCGTAGCATACTATAGCACTTTGTATAAATACAGAGCGATGAAGAACCCACGAGTAAGAGAACTGAGCTCACTCAAGTATAGATACTATGCAATACAAGAATAAAATAAATACTAACTTACTCATACCGGAGGAAGATAGCATCTGTAGATGTACACATCTAGGGTAGAGTGCTAAGGAACTCTACACTCCTCCGAGCTACTTCCTCTCTCTCTACCTCTACCTCTCGCTATTCTAAGGAGTAGCCTACGAAGAGCTTTGCCATGGAGTGGAGTGCTACATCTTCACAAGAAGGTTCTAGTCTTGGTGGTGGTGGTGTGTGGAATGAGCAGGGGAGACCTCCTTTTATAATGGAGAGGAAGAGAGGGGGCTAAGCAAACATGTGGGCCCCACCTTCGAGAAGATAACATCAAATCTCCTGCTATCTCTTCTTATGGTAACCTTAGCCATGGGGTTGAGGATGCTTAGGGGCTACTCCATGTCAAAATGCACCTGGACGGGCTTCTGGCCAGGTTCGGCCGAGCCTAGGGTTCGGGCGACCCCACTTGGTAGCCTCCCTGGTAGAAGCTGCTTTAGCAAGTTAGTGTGAGATTGCACAAGAAAGATGGGCCCGGTTGGGCTCAGTAGGGGTTTGGCCACACCCTTGTTGACACCATTTGGGCCCATCTTTGCTCAGTATACTCCTTGTGGGCTCCTTATGGGGATCGCGGGGTACACGGGCTGAAGTTGAGTTGATTTGGCATGTCATGTGGGCCCTCAATCCTTGAGTGGCATTGTATAGGATCTTTTGTGAATTCCTGTGGCGTCTTTTGCGTGTTTTGCTCTTATCCCAACATGTGTTCCTGAAATAGCTATGCATACAATACATGTGGAACTAGGTTAATGATAACTCCTACCACTACTATTTATGTTCATTCTTGACGTGTTCAAGTAGGAGTTGACGGCATAAATTTTGTACTTAAGAACCATCAACAGTGAGTTCTACTTCCATTATTGACCTCGTTCAGATGGTCTACTTTCAAGACTTCTAATAAACAGTGTCACCTCCATGTGTGAACACATATCCACTTGTGGCTTTTATCTTATCAGCATCAGATATCCAGTTCGAGTCACTATAGCCCTCAAGTAATTAAGGGTAGCCGGTATAGTGAATTCCATAGATCGTAGTGCCCTTTAGATAACGCATCACTCTCTTGAGAGCCTCCCAATATTCATCTCCAAGATTTGAGACAAACCTGCTGAGTTTGCTCACAACAAACAAAATGTCATGTCTCTTGGCGGTAGCTAAATACATTAGCGAGCTAATGATTTGAGAATATCTCAATTGATCTCTTGTGATTCTTTGATTCTTTTGCAACATAACACTAGGATCATAAGGCGTGGGAGCAAATTTGCAGTCACTATATCCAAAGTGACTCAATATCTTTTCCACATAGTGGGATTGCACAAGTGTGACCCCATCATTGCCATCTCTCAGTAGCTTAATGTTCAGAATCACATCATCCACTCCCATGTCTTTCATTTCAAAACTTTGAGACAAAAAGCTCTTGACCTCCTCAATCACATTGAGGTTAGCCCAAAGATCAATATGTCATCGATGTACAAGCACATGAGCACTCCTTGTCTCCCACCAAAACGATAGTACACACACTTATCGGCCTCGTTCACAATAAATCCTGCTGATGTGAGAGTCTTATCAAATTTCTCATGCCATTGCTTAGGCGCTTATTTCAGGCCATACAAAGATTTTAATAGCTTGCACACTTTTCCTTCCTGACCTTCTACTACATACCCATCAAGCTGATACATATAAATTTCTCATCCAACTCTCCATTAAGGTAAACTATCTTAACATCCATTTGATGAACGAGAAGACCATGTGAGGCAGCCAGGGATAGTAGTACTCAAATGGAAGTCAGTCTAGCAACAGGTAAATAAGTGTCCAAGAAATCTTCGCCTTCTTTTTGAGTATAACCCTTAGCCACAAGCCTTGCTTTGTACTTTTCAATATTACCACAATCACTCGGATAAGTTTGGCTACCATGCCAACCGTATCCAGCGCGCGGGACTCAGAATGCTACCGGACGACTCAAGCCTATAAGTCAGGTCAATCCCTTGCTTTTTACTGGATCTAGGCAATGGGAGGGTTAGAAAATAAAATGGTAATGCACTACTAGAACTATCAAATTAATTAGCGAACCAATTGATCATGATAATCAGGGGCTACCACCCATGGGTGCGCTTTTCGCGCAGACCATGAAAAGAATTACTCAAATGCATACTTGAGTGGGACAAAATGATGAGGATATCACTCCGTTGTATACGATCAAGTTTCCTTCAAGTGCAATGCAAGATCCTCTCACAAGAGCGCGAGCACGATAAATAAATCAACAGGTGAGCTTGTTCCTAAGTTTTAATACATATACTTGTAAGGATGATATGCTGCCTAATGATATTATTGATTATATTATACTTAAGAACCTTGGAGAGAGCCATGAAGTACTTGGGAACCAGCAAGGGTGCGGAGAGGGACAAAGAGGGCGTCCAAGTCAAGTTGGAGGCCCAATCCAATTCGAGTTCGAGTCTGCCTCGCCTGCAGGACCTTTTGATGCTAAGAAAGATGCCCAGGATGCATACAGACTTTGTTTTGGACGCTTCACATATGCCTGGAAAGATAATTTCATAACCTTTCCAATGGAACCAGTTTGAGGCCTTTTGGACTTCTGAGTCAACAGAAATTTGTGTCGCAATTTGACAAATAGAATCTGTCCAGGGTGCGTCACCTAAACGGGTTGATTGGCCCATGTATCGTGTTGGAGTCCTTTAAGGATGCATCTCTAGGGTTAGCCATGCCCAAAACTCTATTTATACTTAGCCTCCACTACGAGATAGGGTTGGGTTTTGCTTAGATCAAACCTGTCTTCAAACGGTGTCGCTGTTCATCGTTTTGTGAGACCCCAACTCGTAATAAAGTCAGTTTTGATTGCATCTCCTGTTCTTGCTCGTGTTCTTGATTGCCCTTGCAGGGATAAACCTTCATGGTGAGGTTATTCGTGTGACACGGGTGATGACCAACGGAGCAGTGGTGTAGTGATTGCGAGGAACCGTTTGCTCGAAGCCTTGGATCATCAACGTTGAGATCTCCACTCAATCAAGTTTATCTTACCTCTCGGAAGACCGGAACTCAACATCCAATCAAGTGGCATCAGTTATCCAGTTTCCCGTGAGGTATACTCGTGTGCCCTTTAGATTCGTTTTGTTTCAGTCCTATAGTCCACAAAAAAGCCACAAAATTTTTTACTTTCCCCGACCTACAACCATTGCTCGGCCTTTTGCACAATTTGGTTTCGGATTTCGCAGTTCTGAGTTTGTGTCCTAGGTTGAGTTGGTTACTGGTTTAGATTTGGATTGACTTAGTTTTGTTTCTTCCATCCGCTACCATATATACAAAACCAATCTACAAAAAGTTCCATCCACCAATCCATATCCTTTCAATTTTCGCCACCACCAACACCTATTTCGGACGGTTCTCCATAAAACGGGCATAACTTTTCACTCGGAACTCCGATTGAGGTGAATTTTTTTCCTGGAAAGCTCTCAAAAAATTGTACATACGATAAAACCACTTCGCCGCTTGCGATGATTTCAAAAAAATTAAAAAAAATTAGGAAGACCCTTGATTTGGGCTGCGAAGTTTCAGCGTCAGTTTTTTCCAACACTTCTGAATTTATACTGATCACATCCTTCATCGGTTTAGGCTGATACTTTGTGGTGTTCCTATTCTTGTGCTCCTGAGTGAGAAAAAAATATAAAAAAGAAAAAAGAAAAACAAAATACATTGTGATTCCTACTAGCGCTAAAAGACGAAACATGAGGGTTCCTGGTGCTGTTTTCTATGTGTGCATGTGCTGCTGGATATTTGCTGAATCATATTTGTTGTTCATCATCTCTATCCTTGTTCCTTGCTTGTTGCCACAACTGTCTAATACATTTTTAGGCTAGCAACTTGTGTGCCACATACATATACTGCATTTGTGCCTTCCCAAGCTCCACCTTCTCTCGAGCGGAACAGTTAACCCTTTGCAATCACACTCATTCGCTACTGGTTATCATACCGGCCACTGTTTGCCACCTACAGTGCTGGTAAGAAACTTGTAAGAGCGGGGTAAGACGCATCATACTGCTTATTTTCCATTTCAGAGAATGTAGTCATAGGGATCCCATCCTTTTTTCCTTCGTCTCTGTATTGTACTAACAATGACAAAATTGAAGTCTACAAACCAGCGCTCTACCTCTACGCCTCCGGAATTTAATGAGTGCGTGTTCCATTTGGAACTACGGGACATGATGCGAGCGATGACCGACGCATTCAACAAATACCAGACCACTACAACAGACACCTTTCAGAGGATCCATACAAGTGTTGCTGGTCTTCGCAATCGGATGGACGAACTAGAGGCTCATCTTCCCCAACCAGCGCCACCTCCCATCGCCCATGATGCCAACAACCATGCTCACAATGACATAGAGGACAAGTTTGACGATGACGAGGTCGATGCACAAAACCACCATCGCCTTCTATGTAATCGTCAAGGTATGGGAGGTAATGTTCGACGTCGTCCTCATGCCCCTGTCCAAGATAATGATCCAGATGCTAAGATTAAGTTTCCTAGCAAACGGGCGATCATTGCTACTGCTGATGGTGGGTATGTTAGTGCTTCTGATATCGAAGATGAAACTGTTATTGTAGCTAACATTTTAGGTGACGATGACGGTGCTGAGGAGGTTCTTGGTCCATCTGCGACCAACACCTATAAGACTTTGATTGTGCAGCGAGCTTTGAGTGCCACGGTTGGAGAGGACGACAACCGCCAACTTCACAACCTTTTCAACATGTTTCTCATCGTCAAGGATTGCCGTGTGCATACTATAATTGATGGTGGTAGCTGCAACAATTTGGTAAATGCTGAGGTGGTCGAGAAGCTTGGCTTGACCACGTGGGCACATCCCCATCCTTATCACATTCAATGGTTTAACAACAATGGTAAGGTAAAGGTAACACAAATAGCAAGGATACACTTTTCCATTGGATCTTACCATGATTTTGCTTATTTTGATGTGGTGCATATGGATGCTTGCTCTCTTTTGTTGGGACGTCCTTGGGAGTTTGACACTGATGCTAATAGTGTTATCCTAAACGCTAAACGGTAAATAGTCGGTCACCTGCCATTTAGTCTATTATTCGGGCAAAACGGGTGTTTTAAACGGGCAAAACGTCCATTTAAACGGTCAAAACAACCGATTAAACGGAAATGGTGTATCACTGTATAGCATTTAAATGGTGTGTAAATGGGCTAAACGACCATTGAGGTGAACAAAGGATGCTATTCACCATAGTAGATCTAATAAGTATACTATCATGCATAAGGGCAAGAAAATTTTGTTGCTTCCAATGACTCCAACTGAAATTGTACAGTTTGAGCAAGAGAAAAGGAATAATGCTAAGCAATAGTATGTTTTGAATCTTAAAAAGTAGCAACCTATCAAGTTACAAAATCCTGTTTTGCTTCTAAATCTGATCTTGATGAGTTATGTGCATCTCATGGAACTTGCTATGCTTTTATATGCAAACATGCTTTATATTCCATTGAGGATGTGTCCATTGCTTTGCCACCTGCTGTTGCTAACCTTTAGCAGGAGTATATGAATGTGTTTCCATCAGAGATACCCCCGGATTACCACCTGTGCGAGGCATTGAGCACAAGATTGATTTGATTCTAGGGGCGAGCTTGCCAATCCGAGCCTATAGGACCAACCATGACGAGACTAAGGAAATTCAGTGACAAGTCCAAGACCTTCTGGACCGTGGCTACATTCATGAGAGCCTTAGTCCTTGTTCTGTTCCTGTTCTTTTGGTTCCTAAAAAAGATGGCACTTGGCGCATGTGTGTTGATTGTAGAGCCATCAATAACATTACCATTCGATATCTCTATCCTATTCCTAGATTGGATGACATGCTTGATGAGTTGAGTGGTTTTGTTATTTTCTCCAAGATTGATTTGCGTAGTGGCTATCATCAGATTCGAATGGCTTTAGGTGATGAATGGAAAACTACCTTTAAAACTAAGTTCGGTCGTTATGGATGGTTAATTATGCCTTTTGGTTTTACTAATGCGCCTAGCACTTTCATGAGATAGATGAACGTGGTTTTGAGTGCTTTCATTGGCTTTTTGTGGTAGTTTATTTTGATGATATCCTTCTTTACAGCAAGTCATATGATGAACATCTTGAACATTTGCGTGCAGTTTTTTAATATCTTGAATGATGCGCGTTTATTCGGTAACCTTGAGAAGTGCACCTTTTGCACCGATCGTGTCTTTTTCTTGGTTATTTTGTTACAACGCAGGGCATTGAGGTGGATGAGGCAAAGATTGTTGCCATCACAAGCTGGCCATTCCGATTTTGGTCATGCAGGTTCGGAGTTTTCTTGGTCTTGCAGGTTTTTGTCAGCGTTTTGTGCGGGATTTTAGCACCATTGCAGCACCTCTCCACAAGTTGACAAAGAATGGAGTGCCGTTTCTATGGGGACCAGCACAACAACAAGCTTTTGATGCTCTTAAGACGAAGCTCACACAAGCACCATTGCTGCAACTTCTTGATTTTGAGAAGACCTTCGAGCATGAGTGCGATGCGAGCGGCATTGGTACTGGAGGAGTGCTCATTCAAGGAGGTAAACCTGTTCCTTTCTTTAGTGAAAAATTGCATGGTCCTTCGCTGAATTACTCTACATATGACAAAGAACTTTATGCCTTAGTGCGAGTCTTACAAACTTGGCAACATGACCTATGGTCGAAAGAATTTGTCATACATTCGGATCATGAATCTTTTAAGTATCTAAAAGGACAAGCTAATCTGAATAAACGTCATGCTAAATGGATTGAGTTCATAGAGTCATTTCCTTACATCATTAAACATAAAAAAGGGAAAGACAATGTGATCGCCGATGCTTTATCTAGATGTTATACCATGCTGTCCCAACTTTCTCATAAAATCTTTGGTTTGGAGACCATCAAGGGATTATATGCTACTGATTTGGACTTCAAAGATGCTTTTGAAAATTGCCGAGAGGGACGAACATGGCAAAAAATTCCTCCTACATGAAGGCCTTCTTTACCGTGCTAACAAGTTGTGTGTTCCAGCTAGCTCCGTTCATCTTTTGCTGTTACAGGAAGCGCATGGAGGTGGGTTGATGGGACATTTTGGTGTTAAGAAGACGGAGGATGTGCTGGCTGCTCACTTCGTTTGGCCATGGATGCGGCGTGATCTGGAGCTCTACGTCTCACGTTGCACCACATGCAACAAAGCTAAGTCTCGACTTAATCCACATGGTCTTTATATGCATCTTCCTGTTCCTAATGCACCTTGGGAGGATATTTCTATGGATTTTGTTTTAGTATTGCCTAGAACAAAGAGGGGGAGGGATAGTGTCTTTGTGGTTGTTGATTGTTTCTCTAAAATGGCACATTTTATACACTGTCACAAGACTGATAATGCTCCACATGTTGCTGATTTATTCTTTAAAGAGGTTGTGTGTTTGCATGGTGTGCCCAACACAATTGTTTCTGATAGGGATGCTAAGTTTTTGAGCCACTTTTGGAGAACTTTATGGTATAAATTGGGAACAAAGTTGTTGTTTTCTACAACTTGTCATCCACAAACTGATGGACAAACGGAGGCAGTTAATCATACCTTGTCTACTATATTGCAGGCTGTTTTGAAAGATAATTTGAGGTTGTGGGAGGAGTGTTTTCCACACATTGAGTTGCTTATAATAGATTAACTCCGTTTATGGTAGTGTATGGTTTTAATCCTCGTGCACCAATTGATTTGCTACCTTTGCCACCTTCTGAGATTGTGAACTTTGATGCTTCCCAACGATCTGAATTTATTCTTAAGTTGCATGAAACTACAAAGTTGCAAATTGAAAAGATGAATGAAAGGTATCGCATTGCTGCTGGTGAAGGTAGAAAAGAGGTAAAATTGGAACCCAGTTGTTTGGTGTGGGTTCATTTGAGAAAAGATAGGTTTCCTGATTTGAGAAAGTCTAAGCTTATGCCACGTGCTGCTGGACCTTTCAAGGTTATTGAGAATTTCAATGATAATGCCTATAAACTTGAGTTGCCTCCCGAGTTTGGGGTTAGTCCCGCATTTAACATTTCAGATTTGAAGTCATAATTGGGTGAGAAAGATGAGCTTGAGTCAAGGACGACTCCAATTCAAGAGGGGGAGGATGATGAGGACATCACTCCGTTGCATACGACCGAGTTTCCTTCAAGTGCAAGGCAAGGTCCTCTCACAAGAGCGCGAGCACGACAAATAAATCAACAGGTGAGCTCGTTCCTAAGTTTTAATACATATACTTGTAAGGATGGTATGCTACCTACTGATATTATTGATTATGTTATGCTTAAGAACCTTGGAGAGAGTCATGAAGTACTTGGAAACCAACAAGGGTGTGGAAAGGGACAAGGAGGGTGTCCAAGTCGTCCAAGTCAGGTTGGAGGCCCAATCCAATTCGAGTTCGAGTCTGCCTCAGCCTGCAGGACCTTTTGATGCCAAGAAGGATGCCCAGGATGCATACGGACTCCGTTTTGGACTCTCCCCATATTCCTGGAAAGATAATTTCATAACCTTTCCAATGTAGCCAGTTTGAGGCCTTTTGGACTTTGGAGTCAACGGGAATTTGTGTCGCAAGTTGATGGACAGAATCTGTCCAGGGTGCTATGTCACCTAAACGGGTTGATTGGCCCATGTATCGTGTTGGAGTCCTTTAGGGATGTGTCTCTAGGGTTAGCCACGCCCAAAACTCTATTTATACTCAGCTGCCGCTGAGAGATAGGGTTGGGTTTTGCTTAGATTAAATCTGTCTTCAAATAGTGTCGTCGTACGTCGGTTTGTGAGACCCCAACTCGTAATCAAGTCAGTTTTGATTGCATCTCCTGTTCTTGCTTGTGTTCTTGATTGCGCTTGTAGGGATAAGCCTTCGTGGTGAGGTCATTCATGTGACACAGATGATAACCAATAGAGCAGTGCTGTAGTGATTGTGAGGAACCGTTCGCTTAGAGCCTTGAATCATCAACGTCGAGATCTCCATTCAATCAAGTTTATCTTACCTCTCAGAAGATCGGGACTCAACATCCTATCACAAGACTCGAGCAAATACTCAGGGGAGGTGAAGATTGAAAGATGGATAGACTCTTGGAACTATCACGCTAATTGGAAAACCATCCTGATAGTCGGGGCCTACCACCCATGGGTGCGCTTTTTGAGCACACCATGGAAATCACTAGGTAAAAGCTAAGGATATTTAAAAAAAGAATCACTGTGAGATTCCAATTTTAGAGTTCCCCATAGTCTCTCTGCATAAGACGGACTAAGGGAAGAAAAGAATAGAAGCTAATGATGCAGCTCGACTATGCAGAACTCGGGGGCTTGTCGGAGGGAATACTCCACAACCCAATGTGGACTACCCACGTTACAGTAATAGGGGGTGGCCCACCAATGTCCTACCAAAGGACAAGCCCACCAGGGACTACTCGCGAAGAACACGACCCACTCAGAGAAAGGAAAGGAAGACTTGACTTACAAGACATGGAAATAGGCATAGTTGTATCCAATTACACTCGTACTCTTTGTAAATAGATGGTAGGCTAGAGTTGGATTTGGAGTAGGACTCTGGGAAATCTTCTTGCTCCTGGACTATATGAAAGGACGAGGGCACCCAACTTGTAACAACAAAAATCATACAACACACAAGCAATACAATCATAGCTGGACGTAGGGTATTACCTCTACTCGAGGGCCTGAACTAGGGTAACCTCCGAACAAAAAACCTACTCGATGATATACATGTAGGACTACCGGACTTTCTACACCGACAACTGCTCTCTCCCTCCTTTTTAAAATCATTATATTACAATGCAACTCAGTTCTATGGACCGAATGGCTTTGATATGAAGTCCTCTTTGCAAATTTGTTAATCCATCTCTTTTAGAGGAAATGTGATATTTAGACCACTCTATTTAGGGCCTGTTGGGTTCCATTTGGATAGTTGTTAGCTCCTAGTTAAGGAACCAAGCACCTTTAGCTAATAGATCAACGTATAATCATCTAGACACAACTCATTCTAATCATCCCCAACCCAGTTAATTTATGCTAGAGTAAAATGCACCAGAGGTCCATTAACATGTAAGAGGATGTCACTTAGGTCCATCAACTTTGAAATTGCGTTTCTGGTTCCATAAACTTGTAATTTGTGTTACTTAGGTCCACAAACACTGAAAGTCCATTTCTAGGTCCATAAACTTTTAATTTGTGTCACCTAGGTCCATACCTCTCCAACTAGCCTTGATGCACTGATATTGTACCGATATGAATCTGCACGGTGCCTACACGTTGCTGGAGTTTTACCAAAAGGGTGAAATTTGACTTATTTTGGAGGTTATTGACATATATTAGGATTCAAAAGGGTTCTTATGGACTGCCATTGGTGAGTTTTGGAGCTTAGATATAGATATGACCTCGTAATATGGGTGGAGAGGACGGGGGTGGTGGCTTGGGAAAAGGTGGAGGAGCTCACAGAGGGAATCAACAAGTGTACCATAGAAGGGGATATTATGTCCTCCGTGGCGCCAGTTGCCGGATATGGTGGCGGCAGGTGTTGTGGTGAAAAATCTCATAATGACGTTAGACTTGGGTGAACCCAGAATGGTTCTCGGTGAGGAGTTGAAAGATATTCGTGGATAGAGATATCGGGGCGACTTTTGCGGACGCATCTATAGCCACATGGCTGCTCATGGATGAAGTTTTTGGTTCTAAAAATGCATTTTCGGAGTTTATGGACCTAAGTGACACAAATTACAAGTTTATGGATTCAAAAACACACTTTCAGAGTTTATGGACCTATATTTTCAAAGTTTAGGGACCTAAGTGACACAAATTACAAGTTGATGGACCTAAAAAAGAACTTTTGGAGTTTGTGAACTTAAATGACACACCTGTTACCACTGGTATTTGGCCAAGGCGGATATGGGCTGAAATAATCTAATGGGCTAGTTTGGATCGTCCAAGGAAGAGGTGACTGCAGTCCGTGCAAAGGAGCCGATGGGCTCTATTTATCTGTAATTGTTAGAGATAGGCTAGTTTTTCCATTAGTTTAAACTAGGGTTTGTTTAGCCTGATTATCAAGTCTCCGAACTATAAATATGTACTCATTCGCTACGAATAAAATTGACGGCAAACGTTCCCCAGCAGCAGTTGTCTCCAACATTCTATCGGCGTATCGCCACCCCCAATCACATTAGGGTTTTCATCGAGGTTAGCGTCATGTTGCTCTAATGATTCTCTCGTAGTATCATTAGAGCATCATGGCTCCGGCCTTTTGCCTTGGTAGATATCATACTGAAGCATTTTTTATGACGATATCTGCTATTTATCCTGGTTACCGTGTATGCTTCTCGATCTACTTTTGTATCTGTTCGTTCAAGCTTATAGATCGTCTTCTCATACCATTTGGAACACGTTACCTAGCCGTTGGTTACAATCCATGACGTGCGCTGCAACACGTGCATGCGACCTACCGATAGGATAGCACGTGCCGAACACCCTACCTAATATGTCTTAGATAAGATCTATTTGTGTGGATGGATTTCTTTGGAGACCTAGGTTATGTTCATGTATGCTTAGACTGTTCTATGTTGTGCGTAGCAAGAGCCGATCTTGATGGATAGATTTACCTGTATCATGTTCTGGAGCAGGTTTATACTCTTTATAGATGCAGTTTATATTCTATTTATTTTTTCTTTATCGAATGCATCTATAATCGGCAGATGTGCCGATATGCCTGTGAACATCCCCCGATCGGCTGATTTTGCCGATGCAAGACAGTGGGGTTGACAAGTGCCGATCCGAGAGATCCGGTAGGAATTTGACATTTACTCTCATGTGACACAGGGAAAGCAGGAGACGAAAGCCACATCACTCACCCCTTCCTAGCTGCAGGTCAAGCAAGGTGGCACGCCCTGAACCACCACCGCCAGTACGAGCTGCACGTGGAGAGACGAGGGTAGCAGCAGCGCGATCTCCCGGCTCGTCGACGTGTTGACTGCCGGATCTTTGTCTGATAATTTCCCGCATCAACACGTTTCTGGCACGCCTGGTGAGACCAACGACGAACAACATCATGCCTCACCAGCCGTCTACGTCTATGGCCAGCGAGCAAGACAACAACACCTTCCTCGCTGAGGGGAAGACTGGTGCACCGATGCTGGAAGATCTCACCCCCAAGCACAAGCAGAAGTATGACCAGGTCATGGCGGATCTCGCAGAAGAATTTCTCAAGCACTTCAAATGGACCCGCTCTGGAGGGATCAAGTGCATCGGTGACCCTGAATAACCTCTTCATGGGATCGATCTTTCTGTACCTTCGGAAGAGCGCAGCCAGGCACTTCGACAGGAGATCATATACATGATCTACCATGCTCTCCTCTGGCAAACTGATGTCATTCTGAACTCCATGGACAACATAATGGCTCATGTTGTCAAATCTATTCTAGCTGGTGAATATGATCAAGACATCGGCCCAATATTAAACCCTCATGTGGGGGAAAAAGATTCTATACGCATCCACTGCAGATTCAGTAGATTGATGCTCCCAAAGGGATGAAGGCTAAGTTCATCCTCTATGAACCACAAGATCAACATGACAGGACAACCTGCTAATAAGACCCACCTGCTTTCATGCCGGAGGGGTACACGTGTCAGCTCCGGTACAAGCCCCTGCGGGCAGGCGAAGAACCCTAGCGTCGGCAACAGCCGGCCAAGGTGACCAGTGCCAACACACACATGGCTACCGATAGGGCAATCCTGTCAATCAAGAGCTACTGGCTTGGCAAAGCCAGTACGGAGTAGGGCCGGTTTCTCATAATTAGGCCGCCCAATCTCTCGGCGCAGGGGTGCCAAGCCTGTAAGATCAGTTAGCCGAGATTCTGAGGAACTAGTTCGGGATCGCCCCAAAGACGGGCGTCATCACGTACTTTAAGCCATATCCACAGGTGTACGACCAGCTACCGCCGCCGCCAAAGTTCAAGGTACCAGAGTTTTCTAAATTTAGTGGCAACGAAAACACCAGGACAGTGGAGCACATCAGCCGATATACTGCTCAACTCGGCGTAGCAACCGCCGCGGAGCTGTTGTCAGTCGAAACCCACCAGCGAGAAGCGATAGGCAACACGAAGAGCCAGGAGGCTGCCGTGGTGCTGGCTGGCACCAGTCCCTCGGTCAACGGCCCAGATCCTGGCACATGCCTATTGCTTCCTGAGTCGCAGGGCGTGCCCCCTGACCTATACCTAATCAGGAAGGTGCAAAATATGTTTCAGTGATTCACCTGCATGCATAGACACGTGTAAACATTAGTCCGAGCCATGATCGGCTCCCCGGGACGACTCTTGCATCGGCTTTAAAGAGCCGATCGAGTCCCGGTGTCAGTCAGATCTATATATCCAGATGTTGATAAATGAAGCGTATAACTGTAGTAACTTGCTGCAATTACATTTATCTAATTCAATCCACGATGGTAAAAGCTTCACTACCAAATCGGAACATCCTACATGTAATTAGGCCTAACGAACGTAATAGATGGCTGAACTTTAACCAGAGTGGAGGACTAAGAAATAGCAAGAGCCGATTCCCGGATCAATCCCCACCAAGACTAAAGTAAAGCATCTACTATATCGCCGGAACGTCCAATCCGTTTGCAGGGCCTAATCTAGCAGATATTACGCCAATTCTTATGATATAAGAACAAACCATAACAGATCAGGTCTACTAAACGGAATGCAACAAGGTGTTACTCCTACATGACTAATTCCGCATGACAAGAACTAGTATAAGATCGAAAATGTGAATGTGCATGAATAACATGATATTTGCAGATGATAAGCATGTAAGCACATAACAGATCTACTAAAAACATACTACAAACACCAGGATAAATAGCATTACTCGCCATCAAAAACGTTTCAGTACGAGTAATACCAAAGGTAAAAGTAAGAACAATGCTGCCTTGATTGTAAGAAACGATCAAGGCAGCATGGCACTTACTTGGATGAAACCCTAGAAACAGGGGTGGCGGTGCGCCGTAGTTTGTTGTTGCTGACCATGAATGGTTCCTCCTTTAGGAATGACCAAGGATACATATTTATAGTCCGTAGACTTGGACACGATCTAAACTAACTCATCCATACCAGACTCCTAACCCTAACTGAACTAACTAAATCTAGAGATACACGGCCCATGTGGCCCAAATGCTCACACAGGAGCTAATTCACAAGCCTTCTTTAACTTCTACACTAAGCCCAACTTGCTCATGGCCCATTAATCTACCCTGTTAATTTATGGCGATAATACATGCCCCCCTGGTTTTGGCAATGATAATTCCAAAACCATCCCACTACTTCAACTCCCCGTTGCTCCATCTTCCCGTTGTTGTTCATTAAAATGCACTGAAACCTCCCCAGGAGACGCAACGTCTCTGCAGCTGGCTCTTCAAAAAATGTGAACATGCCGATCCATCTTCCACCCTCCAGTCTTTTTAAGCTCACCTTGAATCGGCCTAATTTCACCACAACTCACTGCTTTAGCCAACAGAACACCCAAAAACAGCCATGGCCATCTCTTCTTCCTCCGCCTCCAACTCGATTGAGTCGAGCTTCTCCCCCTCCTACTCCTCTTCGCTCTCGGCCTCCTCCATCGACTCTATCCCAGAGAGCCAAGAGCCGACGCCGGAGCATGACCCGATAGCAGTGCACGAGGCGCTCGCTCCTCCGCACTGGGATGCGGAGGAGTTCAATTTTGGAGTCATCTCCGAGCCGGACGAGCCCCAGACAAAGGGCGAGGAGCTCCAAACCCTGCTCAGAGGGGAAATGGAGGAAAGCGAGGACGACCAGTTCTCGTGGGACAGGGTTGACTCCTCCTCGGAAGAGGAGATCGACTCCTCCTCCTCCGACACCGCGGCGGGGCAATCCTTCCGCTTCCTCGAATCCTCCGAGGAAGGCTCTGAGGAAGACGACGACGGTGACGGCGGCGGTTACGACAGCGGCGACGACAGCGACGGCGACGGCAGCAATGACGCCACCGGCAGCGATGACGACAGCGACGGCGGGAGTACGCTAGCGTGAAGCCCCAAGCGCCGTAGGTACCTAGGTACCTACTAGTGGTAGATGTAGGAGTAGTAGTAGGTCTGTAAGAACAATCCGAGCCAGATTCGTACTTGAATTGGCTCTCCCATTGTAAAAATCCCATTTTTAATCAATGAAATTTCCTTTTCCAAAATTTGTGTACTTGCATAATCCCAAATTCCGATGGCATCGCATCGGACATTACCACGCCTGAGAGTCGATAGGATTCAAACTCAAAAACTGCCCGTATAAGGATAGAGCGTTACTTCCACTTCGAGTTCAATTCAAACAGACATCCCGACTCTGAGCGTTTCTCCAGAACCTCGCTCCATAAATCCAAGCAAGAAACGCATCCAAACCCCGAATCAGAGCCCACAGAACAACTCAAACCCTAAGGCAATAGATCTGAACCATGGCGAGCTCCGGAATTCAGACAGCGAGATCCCCAATTGCAGACATGGCGATTTTCGGCCTGAAGGTAACTTTCGGCCATCCTTATTAATTTCTTTTTAGCTCATCAAACCGCTGAATTTAATGAACCATTAAATCACAACACCGTATTAATCTCTGGATTACTGAACTTCAGGTGTCGGATATTCTCCTGCCGCATCCTACCAATCCCAAATCTTTCTATCTTGGTCCACAAACACATGAAAATCCCATAGATTTAATCTCTTGTGAAACAAATAGGATCCCCTTTGTAAGCCAAAATGTTGATTTGACCTGCTGGACTGACTGCCTAAGAGCCTGGCCAAACCCACCAGAGGGCTGGGTTTCTTGGTGTAACAGAGTAGCAAAGGTTTATCTGCCCTTGTGGCAAGAACTGAACATAGCCAATGCACTTTCCTTGTCACTATTTCCTCTCGAAAATGATGAAAACTTACTGAAAACCATCGTCTATTTCTGGTCTGATGCCTTAAATTGCTTTCTCTTCGGCCATGGACCCATGACTCCCACTTTGCTAGATGTAGTGATGATTACTGGCCTAGACATCAAATCCTCCAATCCTGCAGCCCATAGAATGCCAATCATTCCTTTCAAGCTCTCATCCAAGGCAGACTACACAAACTGGAGCACATATATGAGGCAACACATGAAAACAAAAGGTCCATTAACTGAGAAGGAGCACACGGCCTTTCTGAATCTTTGGTTCGAACATTTTCTTTTCTGCAGTCCTTCCTTAGCCCCAACCAAAAATTACCTCCCTTTGGCTTACCATCTGGCCCATGGCAATCACATCGACCAAGGTAAACTATTCCTTGGAGAGACATACAGATATCTCCACTTGATGACAGCAAACCTCCTTAGCCAAAGAAAACTTAGAACTGGAGGACCATGGTGGTTCATTCAATTGTGGGTTCATTTATATTTTCAGCGACAGATCCCAAACTTCCCGGTCTTGGCCAACAATTCTCTTCCGAATGAGAATGGCAAGCCAATCAGATGCACCAGCTTCGGCCAAGCCTTGTACAACATCCCTGGCAGCAAACTGAATTCAACAGATGCAACAAATTGGTTCAGAATCTTCTTCAAAGGCTCAGATAACCCACTATTCTTCCCATTTGCCGATTTTGAAACTTTTGAAAATCCAGTTTCGTTCAGCCTGGACAACTTTGCCAATGACGATGACACTCGGTAGCTATACTCTCTAATGACCTAACCTGGCTTCCTCCCTGTTGGTATGAGCACCTCCAACAGAATCATCAAACCCGGGTATGAGGCTTACCAACCAGTCATAGCAGCCCGGCAACTCAGCTTAGGACAGGTTCCTCCCTACTTCCATATTCACCACTTGGTGGAGAGCAGAGCCGATTTGCCCGACACTATCACTAGCTCAAGATGCTACAGCATGTTTGATGACCTTCGCATCCCTATCCCTGCCGATCTGTCTTTCACCTTCTCATCAGATGGCTTCGGCACTTGGTGGGAAATGTGGATAACCCATGTTTTCAGGAAAGCCATGGGTCCTATGCTGCAGAATATCAATCCTGAGTATAGGATACCCGAGGAAGAGGTATCAAATCTGCATGTCACATTTTCTACACCTTCTTCTGCTTCATTCAGCTAACTCTGCTCATTTTTCTTGCAGCAACAAGACAGTCCAGAACCAGTAACCAGCATTGGTGAACCGTTCCATTTCTTCCAGACTACTCCTGACATTCTCTTTTGCAAGAGGTCCCCGTCGATGAAAACAGTAATAATGAAAACCCAATCAGACTCACCTCAGTCGGCTTCTATGCGGAGACCTATCTCTGGGAGTGCTCCCCCCCCCCCCCCCCCGAGTTCCAACCAAAAATAGAAAGATGACCACGAAAAGAGTCGTCAAGAGAGTAGCCCAACCTTCCTCAGATCCGTCAGAACCGACACCAACCAGGTAATCCACTTTCTCCGGAATTTCCTTACTAAGCACATGTACCCCGGTTGATTGAAATGCTTTCCCCAGGATGCAAGTGAGGATACCATCAGCATGGGAAGTCTGGTACCGCAGGTGATTTCGGCCTCAGAAGCCGGTACTGGAACTACCGAAGTCCATGAGCAACAAGAAGCAACTGTTGCCACAACATACGTTGTACCAGAAGCTCATGCTGAACAGGCTGGGACCCTCGAAGCTCCGTTGGAGGCCCGTGATGAGCGGGCAGACACAGCCGATATTCTTGCTACTACATCCAACCCAACCGAGCCGATCGCGCCTGGACCAGCCATTGCCTCTTCAGGACAAGTAACACTGTGCGAGCCGATTTGAATCAGCCGATAACTTAGTTGATGGATCTTGTTCTTAAACTAACTCCAATATCTTTGCAGGGCTTCGACATTTCAGATATGCTCTCGTTTGACCCATCATCAATGGGTCTCTCTGCCCCTAGCGCCAAGACACCATCACTTCATCAGCCGATTGACCTTGTGGATCAGCTTCAACACATCAAAGGCATGTTATCTGCTCCAATCAGCACCTTGGTCGACGACTCCGGTGAGATAAAGCACGTCCTCGAGCAGATAGAGTCCCAGCTCCCAGAGTCTCTTCAAGTCAAGCTCTGGCCAGCCGGCCACCTTCCTTTCTTCCGGGCAGAGGTGAAAGCAGCACAGCATAGGATAGATGTGCGTCACTCGCAAACCTCTCTAAAAGTGGATATTGCCCAGAGGTGTGCGGCACTCAACCAAAAGAAGGCAACTCTGGACACCAAAGCCGACATCTCTGCTAGTATCAAGCGACTCGATCTCCTGGAGAAAGAACTAGCAGATCTCAAAGAAAAGGTCCACGCCACCCAAAGGCTCATCCAGGAAGAGAAAACTTCGATCGCGAACTCCAAGCAAGAAGCCCAAGAAATGACCGAGCAGATACGAGTGGAGTTCGCAGAGATATGCACCTTGAGTCAGCAGATTGTCACAGGTGATGACAAGGATGATGAAGCAATCATAGCACGAGCTGACGCTGTCCGCGCGGAAGCCATCCATGCCATAGAGGAATTCTTGAATCAATAGAATAGTCTATGAAACATTTAATACCGCCTGTTAAGTCTGGAACTTGTACTAGTCAAACATCTTTTATTCGATGGTTAAACATCAGCTGACCTAATCAGTCTTAAGCAGCACTTCTTTATATCATGTAGCCAATTCACCGTATTGGCTTCCTTTTTTCTATTTTTTTTACTATCCAACTCAACGTGTTGGCCCCTCTTTTTTTTTACTGGCCAACTCAATGTGTTGGCCTCTCTCTTTTTTTTTGCCGGCCAACTCAACGTGTTGGCCTCTCTGCTTTATATATAGCCGGATGGTTCTCATCGACTTTCATCACTCATTTTCCCACATGCTTGGAAAGTACTTCTTGAGATGTTGGCCATTGACGGCCACGGGAAACTTGACACCATCCAGTTCCTCAAGCATGTATGCATTTCTAGGTAGGACTTGATCAACCTTGTAGGTCCCGTGCCAATTTGGAGACCACTTGCCGTATTTCTTGTCTTTGGTCCCAAATGGTAGCACTGCCTCCCAAACCAAGTCTCCGGCCTAGAAATCCTTTGGACTGACCTTTTTGTAGTACGCCCGAGCGACTTTGGCCTTATTCTCTTTGATTTTCTCCAGCGACCAAAGCCTTAGCTCCGTGAGATCTTCCACATTGTCACTCATCAAGGCCGCAAATTCTTCAGCCGATAAATCATTTTGGAACTCAACGTGCCCTGACCCAGCTGTAATTTTCCACGGCAATACTGCGTCTTGACCATAGACCAAGTGATACGGTGATGTCTTGGTAGACCCATGGCATGAAATGCGGTATGCCCACAACGCCTCAGACAACACCTCATGCCAGCGCCTAGGATGCTCATCAATCTTTGTCTTGATCAGCTTGATGAGGCTCTGGTTAGATGCTTCAGCCTGTCCATTAGCCTGGGCATAATATGGGGATGACCTGATCAACTTGAACCCCATGTTGTCGGCAAACTTCCTGAATTCTGCAAAGACCGATCCTCCATCGGTCGTGATGGTCTGAGGAATCCCGAACCTATGCATGATGTGCTCTTTCATGAAATTAATCACATCTTTTGTTGCCACTGATCTCATGGGTATCGCCTCCACCCATTTTGTGAAATAATCCGTGACACCCAAAACCCATTGGTGGCCCTTGCTGGATGGCGGGTTGATATGGCCTATCATACCTATGGCCCACCCTCTGAACGGCCGCGGCTTGATGATGGGATTCATTACTGACGCCGGCACCATCTGAATCTTACCAAACCTCTGACATGCTTGACATCCCTTGTAATACTTGAAACAATGCTCAAGCATGGTAGGCCAATAATATCCCGATCGCCTAATCAGCCACTTCATATTATGAGCCGATTGGTGCGTGCCGCAGGCTCCCTCGTGAACCTCATGTAAGAGCCGATTTGACTCCGAAGGCCCCAGATATTTGAGTAGCAGTCCTTCTAAGGTCCTGTAGAACATGTCATCCCCTATCAGAACATACTTCATAGCCTTGAATCTTATCTTTCTAGATGCCCCCCGAGCCGAATCCTTCAAGTAATTGAAGATATCGGCTCTCCAGTCACCAGGGTCCATCACATCGTGGAAGCAGCTGGAGGAGCAGGTCCATGCTCAATTCTTCTCCGGTTCCGATGAGGCTACATTGTCAGACCACATGGCTCTCCGTCAGCGTACCGGGGAAACCGTGAGCCAGCATATTCAACACTTCGGTGAGATGCGGAATAGATGCTAGTCACTTCATCTGTCTAAGGGGAACCTGGCAGAACTCGCTTACGGTGGCCTCTCTCGTGTCACTAAGGGCGTCTACGGGCCAACGGATTTCAACTCCATCGGCCACCTCCTATCGAAGGTATCCGCTTACGAATGCCTCCATCCTAACCTATATGCGAAAAAGCCGCGGAGGCCGGTTGCCAACTTCCAAGCTCCCAAGGAGGAATCGGCCGATGAGGCCAAGGTGGCTATCGTCCAGTGGGCCAAGGCATCTCAACCTCTACCTTGCCCTGGCTCAAGCGACCCAAGGCGACCATTGGTTACGACTTCGACGTGACCAAGATGGAGCAAATCTTTGATCTGCTCATCAAGGAGAAACAATTGGAGCTAAAGGACGGTCATCAAATCTCTTCGGCTTACGAGCTAAAGGAGCGCAAGTACTACAAGTGGCACAACACGGTCGACTCCCACAATACAGTTGACTGCAAGGCCCTACGCTAGCAGATGTGATATCCTAGCTCAGGGCTTACTTAATTCTAGAGCTTGACCCTCTGTGCTATGTGCTTGAGTGGCTCATGTCTCGATGTGACATTCCGGCCCAGGGCTTAATAGGATTAATAGGATAACCATACCAACAAGTTTCAACTTCTTTTCCGGAAGCCGATCTCCAAAGAACTCTGAGGTTAAGCGTGCTTGGCCTGGAGCAATTTGGGGATGGGTGACCGATCAGGAAGTCCTTCCCAAGTGCGCACGAGTGAGGATAAAGTGTGCAGAAAAGACACGTGTTGGTTTGCGAGGGCAGCCTATATCCTATTTAAGCTGTCAGATGTAAGCGGGCCGGCCTCGGGGAGGCGGAACGTTACAGTTGGGCTGTGAGGGCACTCTATGTCCTATATAAGCTGCCAGATGTAAGCGAGTCCGGCCACGGGGAGGTGGGACGTTACAGAATGGTATCAGACCCGACACTTGCGGTTTCACGGGCGCGTGCGGGTTAGGGGCGCAGGCATGGTGCACGAGCGTGTGGCGGGTCAGTGCCCGGGCATCAGGGATGCGCCGTTGGCACTGGACGCACGGACGTGGCACATGCGCCGTTGGCACTGGACGCATGGACGTGGCCAAGAGAGGACGTTCCTAGCATTGGGTTAACCGACGAGGACATCGGTCTCTTAAGGGGGTGAGGGTGTGATATCCCAGCCAAGGGACGCATGGACGTGACCAAGAGATGACGTTCCTGGCTTTGGGTTAACCGACGAGGACGTCGGTCTCTTAAGAGGGTGAGGGTGTGATATCCCAGCCCAGGGCTTACTTAATTCTAGAGCTTGACCCTCTGTGCTCTGTGCTAGAGTGGCTCATGTCTCAATGTAATATTCCGGCCCAGGGCTTAATAGGATTAATAGGATACTCATACCAACAAGTTGCAACTTCTTTTCCGAAAGCCGATCTCCAAAGAACTCTGAGGTTAAGCGTGCTTGTCCTGGAGCAATTTGAGGATGGGTGACCGACCAGGATGTCCTTCCCGGATGCGCACGAGTAAGGACAAAGTGTGTAGAAAAGACTTGTGTTGGGCTGTGAGGGCACTCTGTGTCCTATATAAGCTGCCAAATGTAAGCGGGTCTGGCCTCGGGGAGGTGGGACGTTACAGCAGATACAAAGCGCCATCGAGTAGGAGCGTTTGGTCTACACGCGTAACCAGATGGGTGACCGACCGGGAAGTCCTTCCCGGGTGCGCACGAGTGAGGACAAAGTGTGTAGAAAAGACTTGTGTTGGACTGTGAGGGCACTCTATGTCCTATATAAGCTGCCAAATGTAAGCGGGTCCGGCCTCGGGGAGGCGGGACGTTACAACAGATACAAAGCGCCATCGAGCAGGGACTTTTGGTCTACACGCATAACCAGATGAAGGTCGACAAGACACCCTTCCCGCAAATTAACATGGCGGAGGTTGCGCCCGCTCGGCAGCAGTGTCCGTCGAGGTAGTCCTCGGCACCCTTGCAGTAGATTTGGAACGCCATCGAGCAAGGGCGCTTCATCACCAGGGCTGCGTGCGCAAGTTAACATGGCGGTGATTGCGCCCGCTTGGCAGCAGTCCCTGTCGAGGTAGTCCTTGGCACCCTTCCAGCAGATTCGGAACGCCATCGAGCAAGGGCGCTTCATCACCAGGGCGGCGCGCGATGAGCACGGTCCGCCCTCTTTTCCTTTGATTAACATGGTGTCAGTTGCGCACAGTGCTAAGGGAAAGGAGAAGGCCGATCCTGACAATGATCGGCCCCTGGAATTCAAGCTGGAAAGCCACGTGTCGGCAAGGGAGGTTGAAAGGAATCGCCGATCACGCCCCAACTCGGGAGCGCTGATCGGGTTATATGCAAGACCTGAGGGCCAGTACGAAGAAGGTTGGCACCATAACGATCAGCGCGACTACTGTCGCGAACGCGACGGCAGAGGATGCAGGTTCCAGCACAGCCCGCGCCGCTACTCTCTCAACGAAGAGCGTCGCTAGGAACCGCGGCATCTACAAGAGGAATGCCTCCGCCGCGAGTGGCGGCACGATAAAGAGCACAACCGAGACGATCATAGAAGAATCAGGGCACACTAGGAGTGCCCACTCTTCCAGTACTGCTGGAGCCAGGGGATGGAACAGCTCCCAACTACTGAGGATTGCCCGGAGTGCTCCACCCAACTGAGCCAAGGTCGACGCCCATCGGTGTTCCAGAGGCTCGAACACCCATCTTCACCTCCACCGCGCCAGGCGTCACTCAGGCGGCACCCACAAGAGGAACCCGACAGGAAGTGTGAGGAAAGCCACCTCCTGCGGTGGTGCCCGTATGGTCTCTCCAAATCACAGAAGAGGAGGGTCCAACATCTGCATAGCCTGGAACAAGCCGAAGAAAATTACCTTCGGCTACTGAAACAAGTGAACTCCGGACCAGTTGTCATTCTGCCTCCTTGCAGAGAGTGCAACTTGGTTTGGAGGAGGGTACAATCGACTGCGTTAGCAGCCAACGTCCAAGCATCCGCTGATTCAGCCACAAATCCATCGGCCGATGTCAACATGGTGTTCTTTCTGCCGGAAGAGTTCCGCAATCCCCAGCCCAGCCAAGAGACGATGGCACAACTCAGCTTGGGGCCGGCGGCCATCATCTTCGAGAAGCTAATCGACAAGAGGTATCTCCAACTGAAGCCGCTGTATCTCGAAGGCTACTTCAACAGAAAGCCGGTCAACAGGATGATGGTGGACACCGATGCAGCAGTCAACCTCTTGCCGTACATGGTGTGCTGCAAGATCGGTTAGATAGAAGAGGACCTGATCAAAACCAATGTGGTCCTCAACAATTCAAAGGCAACCCCACACCAGCAAAGGGATTTCTCAATGTTGACTTGACCATCGGGCACAAGACGGTCAGCACCTCGTTCTTCGTCGTCGATTCCGATGGGCACTACTTGGCCGAGACTAGATCCACACCAATTGCTGCGTCACGTCCACCATGCACCAATGCTTGATCTAGTGGAACGGCGATGAAGTGGAAGTGGTCCCTGCCGATGATTCTTGCGACGTCACCATGGCGGATACCTCGAGCTGGTGGGGAAAAGGGATGGAATGCCTGACCGATAGGAAGGAACAGGAATGGTGTTTCATCACTCAGTCAAAAAATGGAGTAACGCCGGTTCCTGCAACTGGCAACGATTCATAAAAACATCTACTCAAAGTAGGGCCGATCTGCGCGATCGACCCCTTTTAAAAGAATTATGTCCTCATTCCAGCTGTAAAGCCGATTCTAGAAATCGGCAACAAAAATATGCAAGCTTCTTGTTTCAAAGCACAAAAGAATTGGTTGATGCAAGCCATCGGCCCATTTTTTATTTTGAGTCTCATATGATTTGTAGTGCTGAACTAGCGGAGGATGGCAAACTGGGTTTCAGATTTACACCGGCCGATGATCTGGAAGAAATCGACATCGGGTCAGGCGATCATTCTCGCCCCACATACATAAGCAAGAAGCTCCAACACGAAGCCAAGTCTCAGCTCACCTGTCTTCTGAAGGAGTTTGCAGATTTCTTCGTGTGGGAGCATCACGAGAGGCCCGGGCTTGGATCGTTCTATAGTGGAGCATAGGTTGCCGATCAAGCCTGGTTTTTGCCCCTATGCTCAGCCTCCCAGGAAGTTCAATCCCAGCATCCTAGGAGAAATCAAAGATGAGATTCAGAGAATGACCGAAGCAGGCTTTATCCGTGTGGCGGAACCGCTCGAAATGACATGGCTAGAATGCGCTAATCATTGTTGCAAGGCAACTCTGATCCAACTCGCACAAAACACTGCTGTTCCTCGAGTAAACTCTCGATTAAAGCCACAATAGCTAGGATCGCTCTAGCAGTTACTCACATGAAGGTGAGATCTAGAGGATACATCCATACCCATTTCATAAACTCAGAGTAGCAGTGGAAATTCAAGTTATTACAAACCATTTCGGAAAAAGTATTAAGTTTACACGAGTTCTTCATCATTAGAATTTATTTCAAGTTCACAGTTCAGTGGAAGCAGAAAGTATGAAACTAACGATAACTGATCATCTCGATAAAGCCTGTACGAGACATCAATCTTGTGGATCGGAATCCACATTAGCTGAAGGTCCATCCCACACCACAGACCAACCCGGAGGCAGTTTACAAGGCCAAGACAAGCCAGCAATCTTCTCCTCAAAATTCTCACCTGAAAACAATTCCACAAGCAAAGGCTGAGTATACTAATACTCAGCAAGGCTTACCATTCTCGGATATACCTTAGTCCATTAACTATACATGCATGGCTTTGGGTTTCTGGGTTTTCTTTTGCGGAAAAGCGATAAGAGCAGGTCCTTATGTTCACATTTTAATATTCCAGATTCTATGTTGATTACACTAGGCTAGGTGAGCAACTATTACTAAACAAGCATGTAAGTTTTTAACATCACAACATTCATCTTAACATTAGCATCTTTCAGTTGTTACTCAATGTGGCAAGTGTGTTAAGCAGTCTCATTGACCGTGAGCGGCGGCCGATTCGAATCGAGTTCTTAACCTTGTAAGGCAAACCTAAAACACACGCATGGGGAGCCACGTCACCCACACAACATTTTCTATTTCTTCCCGGTTCGTGGATCAGGGTCACCCCCTCGACTACAGAGTACGGCTACTCTGCACCCGCATGTTGGCCCCATGAGAACGATGTGCAACGTTCAAAGAGGGTGAGGGTAAAGTCCACTCCCCGGTCCAATCGAGTACTCTGCTTCCCGATTACCATATTTCTCGGTATGTGGTTAGTACGTTCAAACGCTTAACAAAGCTACCACACATTCATCCTTATTCCAATTTCACAGATGGGGTTTCCATCACAAGTACTAACCATTGACCCCACCCTTATAATTTCAATCTATGTTGCAGAGTATGCAAAACCTATAATCTCGCGAGTAGCAGGAACTACATGACTTTTACCAGTCCTAATTAGCAGAGCATCTACTCGATCTTGTCTAATGGTATAAGAACACATGGATACCAAGGATCATGCATCTAAGGTTTTAAGCATCACCTAGAAAACTTAAATGAACAAACATTAATAGATTACAACATAGGTTACATAAATTTTGCAGTTAAAGGGAAATTTAAATGCACCGGGGCTTGCCTGCTTGGGCACTATCAGCGATTGGCTCTTCCAAACTTTGGTTTGGGTCTTGAATGAGTTCGCTTGTGTTCAGCTGACACCCTGCAGATGTATTTTCGTTTATTGGCACCAAATCGTACGTTCCGTCTTCTAAAGGAGTGATTTCTTTATGAATGCAAGAGATGTTGTATTATTATTCGTTTTGAGTATAGCTTTCCTTCACTATAGAGTTGTAATCTAAACTTAGAATTTTTTCTATCTTAAGTTTACTGGGCAATCATTTATAGAATATTTTTTAAATAATAATATTTCTATAAATAAGCTGGGTTGGGTTTTTGTCTTTTTAAGTTTGTTATTCAAGAAAGGAATTTGCTCTTTTTATTTCTTGAGTTTTGTTCATGTACCGAAGCCCATATTTTTATGGCGTGTTCTACACCTGATGACCATTGTTCCATAAATGTTTCAGATTTTTCCCACACATTTAACAGTGATAAACAATTTCGACAATTATTAATTCATTATAACATGATCAATTTTCTCTGAGAGTTCGGTTTTGTTTGTGGGTCTCAAAATTTTGCCATAACCTATTCTTGGCATAGTTGTGCTGCAGTAAAAATTTAAGAATTTTTCCATAACAGAATATTTAGTTTTACATTCAGTTCATTTTAAACATGCATAATTATTCAGGGTATATTTCGTTAGGGACACATGTTCAAACTTTTAGTGCAGCATCTATGTAGTAGTAACAGGGTGGTGTAAATGTTTCAGAAGCAAAACCACAGAGCAACTGTCAGTAGAAAAATAAACAATACAACATGTGATTTAATGATTAAAACATATCTCCTATTTTTCTCAATATCTGGTTCCCAAACTTTGTAGGCTCGCTTATCTACTTGAGAACATCCTTTGGTAAAAATTTCATATTTTTCAAGCTAAACTAACTATATTTCCCTATTTATGGCTATTAAAGGAGGATTAAAAGTCATATATAGCTAACCAGGTCTAAAAATCATCAAACCGGTGCCTAGTGGTTCCTTTAGTACTACAAGATCATGGAAAAAGTTTCATGCCCAGCACTGCAAGAAAACTTTTATAAATAAAAGGGAAACTTTTATGCTAGATCTATTAAGAAGCATGATTTCATCTGGTTGGGAATGTGTACTGGTGCTCAAATTTTTACAAAAGTCTATTCATAGCATGAAACATCACATATCCAAACATCAGCTATAGTTACTGAGTAGAACTCCTAGAACATTTATAATTCATTTATTCTAATCTTTTTGATAGATTAAAAAATATGCGAAAACTGAAGAAATGTATGTAACAAAACATGTATATTTTGTTGAAAAGATTCCAAAACATTTTAGTTTGCATTTTTACGATTTTTCTACGAATTTCTACACATTTTCAAAGTTCACTGGTTTGAATTTCTAAAGTTCATGAACTTTTATAGTCTAACCCCTGGACTCAATGATTTTATTTACATTCGGGTCCTTGGCCAGGGTTCAGAAGCAGAGCGCTCGCCGACGGTGCTATTCCGGCCAGAGTCACCGGCGGTGAGGGAAAAGGGGTGGAATGGAAAGAGTGTGTCCGTGCGCACCTGCTGGTGCTCGGGTTTGGGTTGCGGATGGCTGGAGTTGGGTTCTCCGCAAGAGCCGGCGAAGGGGTTGTTCTGGTTGTTGGTGGTGAGGTCGCTGCCGGGGTTTTGGAGGTCGAACTTCTAGCACCTGAGCATCACAAGGGTGAGAGGAAGATCATGGTGCACTGGGTTTGGGTAATGCGCGTTCGTACCGAGCTGTCCACGGCGAGGTAGATCTCACCGGCGGTGGCGGACGGTGCTAGCGCGTTTCTGGGGTAGGAGCGGACCTTCTACTTGGTTGATGAGCTACGCTAGGAGGTTTGGAAGCTGGGAATGGGCTCGGATTCAGCAATGCGGGCGTGCAGAGGTGGAGCCATGGCGAGCTCGAGCTCGCTGGCGACAATGGCGGGCGGAAGGGGAAACCGGTGCTCGCACGAGTGCAGGGCTCTGGGGTCCTATTTATAGGGCCAGAGGCGTCGAGGTGAAGCTACGGTGTCGCCCGGGGAAGGTGTACGCGGCCCGAAGTGTTTCCATGTGGTGCGTCGATGGCGGCAGCGGCGGTGGTAAGTAGTGTGATCGATATAGATTTCAGCATACCTCTTGGCCTTGTAAGTAGTGTGTACCAGAATAAAATGGGCCGTTTTGGTAAGTCGATCAATGATGACCCAAATTGAATCATGGTGTTGCGAGGTATGGAGTAAACCCACAATAAAATCCATGCTGATGTCCTCCTATTTCCAAGAGGGAATAGGTAGAGGTTGGAGGGTTCCGGCAACCATCAAATGGCTAGCTTTAACCCTTTGACACGTGTCACACTCGGCAACGTATTTAGCAATTTCCCTTTTCATTCGGGTCCACCAAAAGTTCTGGTGAAGATCTTGGTACATTTTTGTACTGCCTGGATGGATAGAGAATTTGGATAGATGGGCCTCATCAAGAATTTGTTTTCAGAGTTCATGGTCCTTCGGAACTACAATGCGATCCTCAAACCATAGGATTCCTCGATGATCTTGACGAAAACACTTATATTTGGATTCTCCCTGAGAAAGTTTTTGTTCGATGATTTTAACCCCTTCATCCTTTAGCTGGGCCAAAATGATCTAATCATGGAGAGTGGGTTCAACTCGGATGTGATTTAAAGTGCCTTGTGGAATGATTTCCAAATTCAGCTTCCTCAATTCCGAGCATAAGGTCTCGTTGTAGGAATCAGCGAAAAGACAATTGCAATTTACTTTGCGGCTAAGTGCGTCCGCAACTACGTTGGCCTTGCCTGGATGGTAGTGCACTTCTAGATTATAATCTTTGATTAATTCTAACCACCGTCTTTGTCTCATGTTCAAGTCAGCTTGAATGAAAATATACTTGAGACTCTTGTGGTCAGTATAGATGTTGCAATGAGTACCCATGAGACAATGCCTCCAAATCTTGAGTGCATGAATAACCGCTGCAAGTTCAAAATCATGAGTTGGGTAATTGAATTCGTGAGGTCTAAGAGCTCGGGAAGCATACGCGATGACCCGATTTTCTTGCATCAGAACACAACCAAGACCAGTACCCGATGCATCACAATAAACATCGTACGACTTACTATTGTCTGGTTGAGCCAAGACTGGTGCAGTGGTCAAATGTGCCCTTAATGTGTGGAAGGCTTTTTCACAATTCTCATCCCACACGAATTTTCTTTCCTTCTTTAGTAGTTCGGTCATTGGCTTAGCTATTCTGGAAAAGTCTGGAATAAAGCAGCAATAATATCCGGCTAAGCCAAGGAAACTGCGGATTTGATGAACGGAAGTAGGAGGTTTCCAGTCCATCACCTCTTGAACATTGCTAGGATCAACGGATATACCATCACTCGAGATAGTGTGACCCAGAAATTTCACACTGGTTAGCCAAAACTCGCATTTCGAGTATTTAGCATATAGTTGGTCCCGGAGACACTGATGAACTACCCATAAATGTTGCGCGTGCTCATTTTCATTTTTGGAGTAGATCAAAATATCATCGATGAAAACCATGATGAATTTATCTAGTTCCGGCATAAACACTGAGTTCATGAGGTATATGAAATAAGCGGGAGCATTTGTGAGACCGAAAGATATGACTAGATATTCGTATAGTCCATATCTGGTCGAGAAAGCAGTCTTCGGAATATCACATGGTCGGATCTTGATTTGATGATATCCCGAACGAAGGTCAATTTTTGAAAAGACCTTAGCTCCAGCCAACTGATCAAAGAGTTCGACAATGTGAGGAAGTGGGTATTTATTCTTGATAGTAACCGCATTGAGAGGTTGATAGTCGACACACAATCTCAAGCTGTCATCCTTTTTCTTCACAAATAGGGCCGGGCAACCCCATGGTGACGTACTTGGGCGAATATAACCTTTGTCTAAGAGTTCTTGCAATTGGATTTTCAATTCAACCAACTCTTTGGGTGGCATTCGATATAGCCTCTTTGAGATCGGGGCAGTACCAGGCTGAAGTTCAATAACAAATTCAATATCACAATCTGGTGGCATTCCTGGCAAGTCATCTGGAAAAATGTCCGTATACTCGCATACCACAGGAATATCTTCTATTTAGAGGTCTTTCATGGCGAATGCACAAGAATTTATACACTCCCGGAATGGTAAGTAAAGAGTGGAATTTCCAAGGATGGGAGAATGTAGTTCAATAGCCCGGGAAGCGATATCTAAAATTAACCCATGTCGATTCATCCAATCCATTCCTAAGATTATGTCCATGCCTTCTAATGCTAGTAAGATCAAATCTGTTTTGAAAATCTTACTGCCCAATTTTATAGGTACATGTCTTATAATTTGGTTGGATGCAATTTTCCCACCCGGAGTAGATATCATGTATGACCCTCTAGTATGGCAAAAATCTAACCCAACTTTGGCTCCAAATTTGGCAATAATAAAACTGTGAGATGCGCCGGAATCGAATAAAATAATTGCAGGTTTGTGATATACAGAAAATGTACTCGATAAGATTGGTGCTCCTTCAGGAAGGTCAGCAAGAGTGGTGAAATTAATCTGCCCTTGCCTGACTTGCACAGTTTGCTTCTTGTTTTTGTTCTGATGATTATCCCGGCGAAATCCTTGCCCTTGAGCTTGTCCCGTCTGAGGGCATTGCTTCGCAAAATGATTCGGACTTCCGCACTTGAAACAGCGGTTGTTATTATCGGGACGACTTCCTTGTTGAGCATTTGGCATTGGGCCATTCTGCTGCTGGATTGAGGGTGCATTGCGACCCTGCTGCTGCTGTGGCTGCTGTGGAGGTTTGGATATCCATCGCCCTTGCTAAGGTGCTTCCGGAATTGCTGCAGCGGGAGTATTCTGCACTAGACGATACCTCGGTGGCTGAGCACTCGAGGATCCCACTGGTGCCTTCCTCTTCTTTTCCGCCCGATGAGCCATAATGCAATCTTCTTGAGTGATTGCCAAATTCACTAGCTCACTGAAAGAGTCCACCCAAACAAGACTGAGACGCTCTTTCAACTTGGTGCTAAGTCCCCGATGGAAGCAATCACGCTTCTTAGCATCAGTATCAGCATGATAACCTGCATATTGGCACAAGTGATTGAAAGCTTGTGCATATTGCGTCACAGTACGCGTGCCTTGCGTCAAAGCCAAGAACTCATTCAGCTTTCTGTCCGAAAGACCTGCTGGAATATGATGAGCTCCGAAAGCGGTTCTGAATTCTTCACATGTAACAATATGATCTTCGGGAACCATGGCATTATAATTATCCCACCACAAATGTACAGAGCCCCGGAGTTGCTGAGCGGCATAACGAGCTTTGTTTGCCTCCAAACATGGCGCTATCAGAAGAGAAAACATGGACTCGATTGTACGAATCCAAGCGTCCGCATCAAGTGTTTCCTCTACCTTGTTGAACAAGGGAGGTTGCGTCCCCAAGAAATCCGAATACGTCACGGACTGAGGATGGTGGTCACGATGTTCCCCATGTTGCTAATGGTTCCCTTGCACTAACTGGCGCAGAAGCTCAGTCTGTGCGGCGAGTACTTGAGCTAAGTCTGGCATTGGGGGTGGTGGGGGTGGTGTTCCACTGCCACTTGCACCGAAACCTCTTGGTGAACCTCGCGTGGATCCTACCATCTGAAACATAGTAGTTCTTTCATCAGCAATTTGGTACACACGAGTTTTTCTCAATGTATTGCAGAGGAAGATACAACTAGAATTCAGCAAATGCGATACAAACGATTTATGCAGCGTCAGCTGTTATGGAAAAATTCATAATTTCCATTCTGTGCATGGAAATTTGTTGAACTTTTGTCAGTAGCTAGAGAATTTCCTGATCTACCACTTTGGTATTCAACACATTTGCTGATTCGGAGGTTAAAATGGTTAAAAATTGCATTACGACCTCTCTGGAATTTCTATCCTTCCAAGAACAAAGCGGTAGTAATTTGAGCGTATCTCTGGCTACATAGGTCCGAAAATTATGAAATTTTAGGAGTACGTAGCTGATAACATTTTGAACAACTTTGGTATTCATCACCAGAGCTAGATTTGCAAGGAAGTAAAGATAAAAATTCGAGCAAGTTCATGCAGCCTTTCATTTCACTGCTGGAACCTATTTACAACCTTCACATGGTCATCCTTAGTCTACTTATCTTTCTTCCCTTGCTAGCAAGTCATTCCTACACCAAAGGAAACTCTACTCTAAGTTAGCCTAAATTTACATTTTCCAAAAGCTAGGCTATACTAAGAGGAGTATGGTCAAAAGCACATCTACTAGCTCGCTTAAAAGTCGTCGAGGTTGTTGACAGACGACTCGCTGGCAACTAGAGAGTGAGCTCCCCACTGTGCCGGCTGAGGGTCGGCCTCCTCGAAGTCCACATCCGAGAAATCCTCAATCTCCTCAGGCTCCTCCTCCTCATCTACATCCATCACGTCTGGTGGGGCGTGAAGGGCGTCCTGCTGTGCCTGGTGAAACTGAAGCTGCTCGTTGACGTTGTCAACCTCCATGTTGAGCTCCTGCATCTGCTCCTCTAGGAACCCAATCATGTCCTCGTGCTCTCCCACGATGGTCTGCAAAGCCTGAACCTGACCCTGGAGCTGCTCAACCTGGCCCTCGAGCTCGGTATTCTGAAAGTCCCTGTTGATCACCATAGCAAAGTGCTCCTAGGCTAGCCCTGCCAATTGGG
Organism: Panicum virgatum; assembly: GCF_016808335.1. NCBI lineage: Eukaryota > Viridiplantae > Streptophyta > Magnoliopsida > Poales > Poaceae > Panicum > Panicum virgatum. The sequence goes on from NC_053136.1 coordinate 32,248,709, forward strand.
CTATGGCATTGCCCTGGAAAACCTGGAATCGGTATAGTGCATTCAAGCACCGAGCTGTGGTGCAGACTATACCCGCTGCATCCAAGGTTGCGAGAAGATGTGATGAGTCCATCCTGTCCTGCCACAACGGGTCAGCCTCGTCAACTGCTGGAAACAGGCCGAACGGGATTAGCACTACCTCCAAAAGGGTGCTGATCGCAGAATGTGGTAAGGGCGGTGGTAGCTGCCAACTCCCAACTGTCTAGCAACCGGTGCCCTATGACCTGCGTGACAATCGGCAGCCACTGCGGGTTGAGCGGGTGCTGTGGAATGGTCATAACCACAAGGCACCTGCGCACACCCGCCTCCACAAACTCAAACCCGTCGTACAGTGGCGGCTCCTGATATCCCGCGGTACTGAACATTTCCCACAGAAGGCTGGGCATGCCCTCCCAGTGAAGGCAAGTGGAGTGAATGTGACCCTGCTCGTCTACCACTGCCAACGCTGGCTACTCCATCTGCCAAAAAGATAGAAGGATATAGGGTCAGCAGAGCAAAAACAATATACTAATAACAGATTGCTGCTACTAGACAGATTCTAGGTATAAGAAGAAAAATATGTATCTACTGGAGTTGTGGTCCAAAAATTCCTAAAATTTTCCAGAATGTTCCTGAGATAAATGTGTACAACTTTCCAGAGATGCTAGGAGTTGAAAACTCATTAAGTTCCTTGCTGTGCTTTATTCTGAAAGTGTTCATTTTTTTACAGCATGTAGAGAATTCATTTTGTGACATCTCTTTCCACAGATTCGACTTAAGATTAGTTTATTTACCAGCCCTAAATTTTTTAGTTATGCAATTTTCAGGAGAACATCTAGAAAATCCTTATGATGTCTTTCAATTTCCTTCATTTTTGCTTTTCGTTTGTGCTTTAATTTTGAATGGAATGCATGCACGTCCGATTCATCCTCGCGAAAGAAAGGAATTGCCAAATAGCTTTGGTCTTACATGGTTAGGTTCGGTGGCATTCATAATACATATCTCCTTATGTATATCTAGTCGATTAACTAGTCGTCCTAGGTTTTTCGATTCATGGTTAGCGTACCTGCAGAAAATGGACAGTATATATCTCAATGAACCTTTTGTGCCAGCACTCACGAAAGCGTTTCCATTCATTACCGATCGCTATAGAACCGGCATCCATACAATTCCCGCCGTATGGACAATGTTAAGCATACACTATCGAGATAGCGTATTGACTGAGTACCGTCGTAGACGGGGAATTGAATTTTCAATTTCGAACCATTACTCCCCATATAATCAACAGATAGTTGGTATATGGGCAACAGCTCAAGTAGGCCACTGCTTGAGCTCAGCGTTTGGCTCGCATCATCGACAGGAAGGTCAGACTCTCTCAGCTGACTGAGCAATCATACCTCCGCGGCGACGTGTAGATACCGTATTTAAATGTGGAATTTAAATACAGAAAGTAATGTGCTGGGAGTCAGTTATAACTTTAGCCACCTTTAATCATACCCTTACATCCCCTAGGGCTTTTATGTCCTAGAAACTCTCCTTAATTATCCAAGTTTTCGAAAACTAAATCATTTTGAAGTCAAGTTTTCTTGTTTCGAAAACTGGGTGCACTCTCTGGTATGCTTTGCTTAGCTCTGATACTAGCTGTGGCGGAACCGCTCGAAATAACATGGCTAGAATGTGCTAATCATTGTTGCAAGGCAACTCTGATCCAACTCGCAAAAAACACCGCAGTTCCTCGAGTAAACTCTCGATTAAAGCCACAATAGCCAGGATCACTCTAGCAGTTACTCACACGAAGGTGAGCTCCAGAGGATACATCCATACCCATTTCATAAACTCAGAGTAGCAGTGGAAATTCAAGTTATTACAAACCATTTAGGAAAAAGTATTAAGTTTACACGAGTTCTTCATCATTAGAATTTATTTCAAGTTCACATTTCAGCGGAAGCAGAAAGTATGCAACTAACGATAACTGATCATCTCGATAAAGCCCGTACGAGACATCAATCTTGTGGATCGGAATCCACACTAGCTGAAGGTCCATCCCACACCACAGACCAACCCGGAGGCAGTTTACAATGCCAAGACAAGCCAGCAATCATCTCCTCAAAATTCTCGCATGAAAACAATTCCACAAGCAAGGCTGAGTATACTAATACTCAGCAAGGCTTACCCGTTCTCGGATATACCTTAGTCCATTAACTCGACATGCACGACTTCGGGTTTCTGGGTTTTCTTTTGCGGAAAAGCGATAAGAGTAGGTCCTTATGTTCACATTTTAATATTCCAGATTCTATGTTGAATACACTAGGCTAGGTGAGCAACTATTACTAAACAAGCATGTAAGATTTTAACATCACAAGATTCATCTTAACATTAGCATCTATCAGTTGTTACTCGATGTGGCAAGTGTGTTAAGCAGTCTCATTGACTGTGAGCGGCGGCTGATTCGAATCGAGTTCTTAACCTTGCAAGGCAAACCTAACACACACGCATGGGGAGCCACATCACCCACACAACATTTTCCCTTTGTTCCTAGTTCGTGGATCAGGGTCACCCCCCCTCGACTACAGAGTACAGGTACTCCGTACCCGCATGTTGGCCACTTGAGAACGATGTGCAATGTTCAAAGAGGGTGAGGGTAAAGTCCACTCCCCGATCCAATCGAGTACTCCGCTTCCCGATTACCATATTTCTCGGTATGTGGTTAGTACGTTCAAATGCTTAACAAAGCTACCACACATTCAACCTTATTCCAATTTCACAGATGGGGTTTCCATCACAGGTACTAACCATTGACCCCGCCCTTATGATTTCAATCTATGTGGCGGAGTATGCAAAACTTATAATCTCGCGAGTAGGAGGAACTACTCGACTTTTACCGGTCCTAATTAGCAGAGCATCTACTCGATCTTGTCTAATGGTATAACAACACATGGATACCTAGGATAATGCATCTAAGGTTTCAAGCATCACCTAGAAAACTTAAATGAACAGACATTAATAGATTACAACATAGGTTACATAAATTTTGCAATTAAAGGGAAATTTAAATGCACCGGGGCTTGCCTTCTTGGGCACTATCAGCGATTGGCTCTTCCAAACTTTGGTTTTGGTCTTGAATGAGTTCGCTTGTGTTCAGTTGACACCCTGTGGATGTATTTTCGTTTGTTGGCACCAAATCGTACGTTCCGTCTTCTAAAGGAGTGATTTCTATATGAATGCAAGAGATGTTGTATTATTATTCGTTTTGAGTATAGCTTTCCTTCACTATAGAGATGTAATCTAAACTTAGAGTTTCTTCTATCTTAAGTTTACTGGGCAATCATTTATAGAGAAGTTTTTAAATAGGAATATTTCTATAAATAAGCTGGGTTGGGTTTTTGTCTTCACTATAGAGATGTAATCTAAACTTAGAGTAGTTTATTATTCAAGAAAAGAACTTGATCTTTTTATTTCTTGAGTTCTGTTCACGTACTGAAGCCTACATTTTTATGGTGTGTTCTACACATGATGAACATTGTTCCATAAATTTTTCAGATTTTCCCACACCTTAAACAGTGATAAATAATTTGGACAAGTATTAATTCATTATAACATGATTAAATTTTTCTGACAGTTCGGTTTTATTTCCAGGTCTCAAAATTTTACCATAACCTATTATTGGCATAATTATTCAGGGTAGATTTCGATAGGGACATATGTTCAAACTTTTTGTGCAGCATCTTTGTAGTACTAACAGAGTGGTGTAAAAGTTTCAGAAGCAAAAACAGAAAGCAACTATCAGTACAAAAATAAGCAATACAACATATGATTTCATGATTAAAACATATCTCCTATTTTTCTCAAGATCTGGTTCCGAAACTTTGTAGGCTAGCTTATATACCTGAGTACATCCTCTGATAAAAATTTCATATTTTTCCAGCTAAACTAACTATATTTCCCTATTTATGTCTATTAAAGACGGATTAAAATTCATATATAGCTAACCAGCCCTAAAAATCATCAAACTGGTGCCTTGAGGTTCTTTTAGTACAATAAGATCATGGAAAAAGTTTCATGCCCAACACTGCAAGAAAACTTCCATAAATAAAAGGAAAATTTTATGCTATATCTATTAAGAAGCATGATTTCATCTAGTTGGGAATGTGTACTGGTGCTCAAATTTTTACAAAAGTCTATTCATAGAATGAAGCATCACATATCCAAACTTCAACTATAGTTACTGAGTAGAACTCCTAGAACATTTATAACACATTTATTCTAATCTTTTTGATAGATTAAAAAGTATGCAAAAACTGAAGAAGTTTATGTAACAAAACTTGTAGATTTTGTTGTAAAGATTCCAAAATATTTTAGTTTGCATTTTTATGAGTTTTCTACGATTTTCTACACATTTTCAAATTTCACTGGTTTGAATTTCTAAAGTTCATGTACTTTTACAGTCTAACCCCTGGACTCAATGATTTTATTTATGTTCGGGTCCTTGGTCGGGGTTCAGAAGCAGAGCGCTCGCCGGCGGTGCTGTTCCGACCAGAGGAGTCACTGGCAGTGAGGGAAAAGGGGTGGAATGGAAAGATGTGTCCGTGCGCACCTGCTGGTGCTCGGGTTTGGGTCGGGGATGGCCGGAGTTGGGTTCTCCGCGAGAGCCGGCGGAGGGGCTGTTCTGGTCGTTGGCGGGGAGGTCGCTACCGGGGTTTTGAAGGTTGAACTTCTAGCACTTGAGCATCATAAGGGTGAGAGAGGATCATGGTGCACTGGGTTTGGGTAAAGCACGTTCGTACCGAGCTGTCCACGGCAAGGTAGATCTCACCGGTGGCGGCGGACCGTGCTAGTGCGGTTCTGGGGTAGGAGCGGGCCTTCTACTTGGTTGATGAGCTGCACTAGGAGGTTTGGAAGCTGTGAATGGGCTCGGATTAAGCAATGCGGGCGTGCAGAGGTGGCGCCGCGGCGAGCTCGAGCTCGCCGGCGACAATGGCAGGCGGAAGGGGAAACCGTTGCTCGCGTGTGTGCAGGGCTCTGGGGGTCATATTTATAGGGCCGGAGGCGTCGAGGTGAAGCTACGGCGTCATCCGGGGAAGGTGTATGCGGCCTGGAGTGTTTCCGTGTGGTGCGTCGACGGTGGCAGCGGCGGTGTCGAGCGGACGGTGCTCGGCGGGCGGCGTGGCGCCCGTCCAAGTGGACATGGGTGCGTGTCACGCGCGGGGGAGGCCAGCTGGAGCTTTGGGAGTGAAACCGGGGGTGGATTTGGGCGATCCCGGTGCGGATTGCCATCTGTGTGGGAGCCGGCGGCGTACGGCGTCGCCGAGGGAGAGAGAGAGGGAGTGGAGGGAGAGAGATAGAGATGAGGGCTGATTTGTGCATTCTAAAATTCTAGGGACCCGACAATAATTTAAAAATTACTCACTGTTCCTGACCTCAAATGAAAAACTTTTAAATACCATTTTTGTTCAGCTTTTCAAGATCTACAACTTTTGTTTCATGCATTTTTTCATTTGAGCTATGGTTTGTAAACAATTTTTAAAATTCAAAATTGTGATAAAAAGGTTGAATTAATTTGTATGTTGGGCTGAAATGCAAAGGCCCACTTCCTACTTAGCACATGTTACTAAATGCACTCCAATTCAGCTCAATTTATTTTTGTGGGCTGTTTTTGAAATGAAAATGGACCTCTTACATTATTTACATAATTTTGTGCATTTAAAGGTGTATTTTGAAATCAAATAAATCTTTATTTATTAAATGGCCTTTATGAGATTTTTAATTGACCCTAAATAATTGATTGGATTTTCCAAAATTACTTATTTGGATTGTTGAACACCTAGGGTGTCACAATCCGGCTGTGTAGGTACGCCACATGGATTTCAAACATCATACCTGTCAGAAAGAAGAATGGCCAGTTACGTGTTTGCATCGACTTCAGGGACCTCAATAGAGCCACACCCAAGGACGAGTACCCGATGCTGGTTGCCGATCTGCTCATGGATGCAGCGGTCGGTCACAAGATGATGAGCTTTCTTGATGCCAATGCGGGTACAATCAGATTCTCATGGCGGAAGAAGATATATTCAAAATCGCTTTCAGATGTCCTGGTAATATTGGCCTGTTTGAATGGATTGTCATGACCTCTGGCCTCAAGAACGCCAGAGCAACCTACCAGCGGGTGATGAATTACATCTTCCATGATCTCATCGGACAACTGGTGGAGGTATACATTGATGACGTGGTCGTCAAATCGGCTCTACCAGAAACACACTTAGCCGATTTGCAACGAGTGTTGGAGCGTACGCGGCTCCACGGGCTGAAGATGAATCCCAAGAAGTGTGCGTTCGGCGTCACAGCAGGGCAGTTCCTCGGTTTCATGGTACACGAGAGTAGTATAGAAATTGGCCACAAGAGCAAGGATGCCATCACGACTATGACCCTACCAGAGCTTGATTAGCAAATTGAATTACATCAAATGATTCATATTGAATCTATCTGGTAGGATTGAGCCGTTCATACCACTCGTGAAAGTCAAGAGTGCCAGCGACTTCATCTGGGCCAGGAGCAGCAAAGGGCGTTCGATAGTCTAAAGCAGTATCTGATTTCACCACCAGTGTTGGTCCCACCCTAGCTGGACCAACCATTTATAGTGTACCTATCAGCCGATGAGGTTTCCATCGGCTCCGTGCTGATCTAGGAATTTCAGGAAAAGAGAGGGTTGTGTTCTACCTCAGCCGACGTCTGCTTGACACAGAAATAAGGTACAGCGAGATAGAATGCCTTTGTTTGTGTCTATACTTCACATGCACCAAGTTGCGGCATTACCTGCTCAACGCGGAGACCCGCGTTGTCTGTAAGGCTGATGTCATCAAACACATCCTGTCGGCACCTATCCTCAAGGGGCAGCTTGGGAAGTGGATGTACGCCCTCTTAGAATTCAACGTCCGTTTTCAGCAAGCCAAAGCCGTCAAAGGTCAAGCTTTGGCAGATCTCATCACGCAAAGGGAAGCACCATTGACTCAGTTTGTCGGTGTCAGACTCTGGGTTTTGTTCTTCAACGGATCAACCTGCGACCCCATGTGCAGTATCGGGCTCCACATCGTCTCTCCACATGGGGTGGTTTATCAGTTCGCATTCCATTTGGTGTCCAAACTCACTAACAACTAGACTGAGTACGAAGCTATTCACAGGAGTTTGGAGTTGCTTCTCGACACCGGAGCCAAAGTGGTAGAAGTCTTCGGCGATTAAAAGGTGGTGATTCATCAGCTCATGGATGATTACAACTGCGTCAGCGATAATTTATATCCATACTTCATCAAGTGCCATGATCTGATGGTGAAATTTCATCAAGTCACTCTAACTTGGCTACCCCGTGAGTAGAATGATGAAGCAAATAGGCTGGCACAAGTGGCATCCGGGTATGTACCGCAGACAGATGACATTTCGACTGAGATATTATAGCTGGACACTGCTCACTGGAGAGCCGATCTCCTCCAATACTTGGAGGATCTGGCTCGGGGGACAGATAGGAAGACATGACGCCGGGCACTGAGGCATGTACTGGTTGGTGACAAGATGTACTTTCGCACCATTGATGGAGTGTTACTGAAGTATCTCGGTGCGACCGACATTTTGAGCGTCATGCACAATGTACCCATCAGTCTGCACACAAGATGAAGTGGTTGATCAGGAGATCGAGATTCTATTGGCCGTTGATGCTGGAGGATTGCTTCAAATATTATAGAGGCTACCAAGATTGCTAGAGATTTGGCACAGTGCATATGGCTCCAGTAGACTTGCTACACTCAATCGTCAAGCCATGGCTGTTCAGAGGATGGGGTATGGATATGATAGGCCAAATCAACCCTCCGACCAGTAAAGGGCACAAGTGGATCCTAGTAGCCACAGACTACTTCACTAAGTGGGTCGAAGCTATACCAACGAAGAATGTCATGGTTAAGGATGTGGTAAACTTCGTCAAAGAGCATATCATATACAGATTTGGCATTTCTTAGACCATCACTACGGATCAAGGAACAGTCTTTATAGTAGAGGAATTCAAGAAGTTCGCCAAAAAGATGGGTATATCACTAATTCAGTCGTCGCCGTACTATGCGCAGGCCAACGGGCAGGCTGAAGCTTCCAACAAAAGCCTGATTAAGTTGATCAAGCACAAGATCGACGAGTACCCGAAGCAGTGGCACGAGCGTTTGGCAGAGGCATTATGGGTTTATCGGATGTCATGCCACGAGTTCGTCAAGTGCGCGCCATATCAGCTGGTTTATGGGCAAGAAGTTGTGATGCCCTGGGAGATTAGCATCGGCTCTCGGCGCGTTGCGCTACAGGACAGGATATCAGCCGATGACTATTCTTCCCTCATGAATATCAACACTTAAGATCTCACGGAACTTTAGCTCTGGGCTCTGGAAAAAATCAAGGAAAATAAAGCGAAAGTCGCCAGGGCTTACAACAAGAAAGTTAGGCCAAAGAAATTCAAAGTTCGGGATCTCGTCTGGGAGTTGGTTTTGCCGATTGGAACCAAGGACCCGGTGTACAGCAAGTGGTCACCCAATTGGCATGATCCTTATCGCATAGTGGAAACCGCATCGGGCAACTCCGATCACATGGAAACCCTTGAGGGGTGAGATTCAGCTACAACGTATATGGGAAATACTTGAAAAAGTATTACCCGAGCATGTGGGTAGGCTTGTAAGGCTGTTTCTCTCTGATCGCACCAAGAGCCGATGTGTTTCCATTGCCTCAAGAGAAAAATAAAGCCGATGCATTGCCATCACCTCGAGAAAACAAAAAGAAAATGGATGATGAAGCCGATGCAGTGCCATCGCCTCAAGATAAAAATAAAAGAGAAAAAAGAGAGAACACAGGTGTCCAACGATGCCGAGCTATCAAGCTTGGGGGCACGAGGTTTTAGGACAATAGTTGCCTACTGGAGGAATGACAGAAGGGTGTCAAGGTCTTGCTGGCTAATGGCGTCGATGGAGGCAATGCCTGTCGATGCCCGATGTGAGTTGGGTCCTTTGGGCCTGGAGTTCTGTCAATCTGTTCTCCACTGCTTCCTTTTGCTTCCATCGGTCGTTGTCAAGACATTGGAGCTCGGACTCTCTGGTGGTGATATCTCCTTCAGTTGCAGAGAGTTTCTACTGAAGGCGTTGGATTTCTTCGGCTATTTCGTTTCGTGTTCTCTTCAGCTCCTGTAACTCTGAGGAAAGGGCCGACTGAGCACTAACATTGACCAAGGTAATTTTCTATTAATGAAAAACTGAACTTTCCTCGGTGATCTCTTTCCTCAGTGCAGCTTCACTTTGCCGAGCTGCGACTTGTCCCGATGCGGCCGTCACTTCCTCCCGGTAAAAGTTGAGGTCGGCGGCGCAATGGAGCACTTGCCTAAGATCAGAGAGAAGATGCTCGGCTATGGCATCCAGCTCCACACAAAGGCGGTCCTAACTTTGATCCAAGTGGTCTATGGGCATCTCCAGCAAGCTCACCATCTCCTTCAGCTGATCTGTGAAATCGGCTGGCACGTTCCCCCGCGACGAAGAAGGCAGCGCAGCCTTAATGGTGGCGCTCGGTAGAGAAGGGGCAGAGTCAAGCACGGATGGTGTCACCGAATGCTAGGCGTAAGTCAAAACATTAGTGCCGGCAGTATGAGAGGAGCCAAGTAAAGATGCTATATCAGTGGTTACCTCTGACGCCGATGGTACGTCATCCTAGGAGCTTCCTGGTATATTGGCTGAAGAGCCGATGGTTGGCTGAAGGTCTGGTGAAGGGACGTTAGCAAGCGGAAGCTCGGGCAAAGATTTGTCAATGACTGAGAGCAGCAAGCTAACTCTATCCTCCGTGAGTCCATCAGTCTGCAAAAGGAAAGAATAATCAGAAAAAGCAGAGGTTTCAGAACAAAGACTCTTCTAATGCATAGTTTACAGGGACGTCTTCAGAATCAGAAATCGAGAGAATAGCAGCCTGTTTCTTCCTGGTAACTACTTTGGTCATCCTAGGTTTCTAGGCTGATGGTTGACATGCAGCATCGCACCGACGTCCCGTATCGAGGACGGCAAAAAGGATCTTCTCCAATGGTGGAGCGATTCTCCCGTACAAAGATACTGGTGCTGTTGGCATGTACTAGAACAGCTCCCCCTCGGCATTCTTGGGGGCAGCTTTCTCATCAAGCTATAGGGAAGATGCAGTCAGTTCAGTAATAAGGATGCAGTTGAGCCTGGAGAAGACTGGATTGGTAGATTCACCTCATCTTGTGTTGGCACATGCGATGGGTCGATGCCGATCAGGAGGATCCCGAGTGGGCTGCAGAAGAGATGTGCTTTCCAGTGGATCCACCAAGCGCTGAAGCCCTCGGATGAATATGTAAATTCTAGGTCATGAGGCATCAGGATGACTAGTTCAGAGAAGAGATTATACGCACGACTGGCTATCAAGCACTCAGTAAAGTTGGCTCGGCTTTGGAAGTTCTCATGGATGATGAAAGAAGGAGCGATTTGATTTAAGCCGAGTTGACGCGCAACAATCACTAGATGGTAAGCCTCGTAACCTGGTTTGGTAATCCGGTTGCTGGAACTCATGCTGACAGGCAAGAGACAAGGGCGGATTATTAGCATGTACTGATCTCGTGTGTCATCATCATCGGCAAAGGCATCTTGTCTGTAGATGGAGTGGTTTTCAAAATTCTGAGATTCAGAGTAGATAGAGAAGGAGATTTACGTGTGATCATGATAAAATAGCTTGAACCATCTAGCTATTTCCTTCTCGTCTGGCCTACTGCCAGGAAGCCGATACAAAGCCTGTCCGAAAGAGGTGCAGCGGATGAGCCTACCAGCAGAATTCGGAAAGGAAAGATCCACCATGGTCCACCAGCCTTGATTCGGTTGCAGGAAAGGAGCCGGGCATTGTTTAGAGATAAGTGGCAGTACAAGACGCCCAAGAAAAGTTTCCCTAGTGCCAAACAAGTTCCATGGGCCAAGGCTTTTGCTAGGTTCAGATAGTTCTTCATGGGTGCTAGAGAAGAACCAAAAAAAGGAAATGATCTAACCAGAGATTCAGGAACGTTGTATGTTCCCGGTGGTCAATGGTGACTTTTGATTTTTGGTGGTGCTCGATATATTGGCCCAAGTTGCACGCTGCAGCCTTGTCAACTATCTTATATGTGCTCTCCATTAAGGCAAAAGGAGATGGGCAGGTGGAGTGGATATCCAGATCCAGTATCATGACCACATCCATCAGAGTCAGGGTCATGGGGCCACAACCTAACATGAAGCAGTTCAGGGTATCCGACCAAAAGTAGCCGATGGATCTCAGAAAGTTTTCATGTTTCTCTATGGAAGAAAGGGTTAAAGAAAGGGCATCGGCTATCCCTAATCTCTACCAGTTAACCTCATGGTCTCTGGCTACACGTTTGTACCAGTTCACCCAACCCTCCATGGGGAACGGCCAAGCCCGTAATTGGTGGGTCCAAACATTCGGATTAGGAACTTGGGCCATGAAAGGGATTCTCTGCAGTTCTGCAGAAATCAGATCTAATGGTGGCTGAAAAGATTGAGGGCCCAAGCTAAAGGATTTGGAAGTAGGGGACTTGAGGATCAGATTGTCGCTCGCCTCAAAATTCATGAAAGAAGAGCGAGGTTCAAAAATCAGGATACTGTGCTCTCAGATTCGCAGAGGGGGAAGGGCCAAAATCTTACCTTCTGGCCCAAAAAATGGCTGATGAGAGTCTCCTAAAGATCCCATGCCCGATGAAGAAGCCATTCGATTGGTGAGATTAATGGCAAAGGAACTGTGCTTTGAGGGTTTGCTTTTCTGCTTTGGAACGAGTAGGGAGGTTTGCGCAACTAGCCTAAACAAAAGGCGGGATTTTTGGGCTAGTGGAGCGCAAGTATTTTCAAGTCGTGGTTTTAAAGCTAGGGCCTTGGGCCGCAGTTTTGGAGAAGCTGACGGAATTATCGGCGTGAAAGGATAAGGATGAACGGTTTCCCATCGGCTGAATGTGGCGGAACTACCCAAACAAACTAGGCCCGTGTTCACGATTCAAAGTTGCCAAGCAATGATGATACAAAAATTGCACTCGCCGGCAGTGTAACACCCGGTTTATAAAAGAACATAAACCGAGCAATCATATACGTGCCAGGATCAAGTCACACGTATATACAACTGTAAGGATCACCGGGGTGTCCGACCCTAGAGGGGGAGGGGGTGAATAGGGTCGCTAATCGCTTTTCTATCCTAGGGCTCAATCTAATTGCATAAGATAAACCTAACACGTCCTACACATGCTAGTTATGACTAAGGTTTATCTATGCTACCCTCTACTTACCCCAAAAGACTTGCAACCTAGCCAATCCTAATCAAACTAACTAGGAAAGTAAAGGTAAGCAAGAAAGAGTAAATGCGGAAACGTAATGCGGTAAGTAAAGCGGTAAGGGAGAGGATATGCAAACTCCCGTGAAGACACCAAGACACACGATTTAACGTGGTTCGGTTAGGACACCAAAGTCCCTCCCTACGTCCACGGCCACTTGCTCACAAAGAACAAGTGTGATACCGAGTCTCTTCGCTTGATCACCGTCTTGCCACGCCTCCAAGGCTCCCGACAAGCAAAGGCTAAGTGACACCAAGTCACAAAGACGAGGTCACCGCCACCGTCTATCTCGAAGCGTCACCACGGCACCGTCTTCACTATCTTGGAGCTTTAACACCAAGTAGGGGCCTCCTTCCCCGCACAAAGTGTCGTTGCCACTCCACACCAAGTCGGAGGGTCACACGACGAGTACAAGTGTTTGCTTGCCGCAGCAAGACTTCTCTCAAGGGAGCTCTCGCAAGAACTAATCCCTAATCAAGCACTAAGCACTCTAACAAGTGTGCTTAAGCATATATGATGTACAATGAAGCTCTATGGTGGTTGGAGATGATCTTTAGCTCTAGTATACTTCTTTGAACTCCAGCACACTCAAATGGTGCGGCCTTGGGGGTATATATAGGCAGCACAAGCAAATATAGCCGTTGGAGAAAAGCTGCCAGAAATGTGCTTAACACCGGTTAATCCGATGCTCCCCAAATTGCCATCGTCGGTTTAACCGGTGATACTAAACTGCCCACTGAAAACTAGCCGTTACGTGTACGGGCAATCAACCGACGCAATCGACCGGTGTATGTAATATTAGCGTCGGTTTAACCGGTGAGTGCAACTGTCCTCTGATCCTTGAAAAACAAACTCTCTGGACAACTGCACCGACGCCATTAACCGGTGCATCATCGGTTCATCCGATGTATGCATTTTTCTTGGTCTGCTTTTGCCATTGCACCGACGTATTCAAACTTCCTATCGTCGGTTCATCCGGTGCCAAACCCTAGCCTGCAGGCCATCTCTGTCATTGCACCGATGAGTACATTTTGCCTTACGTCGGTTTAACCGGTGATACTAAAACTCCCAGACGTGCTCAAGTCAATGCACCGACGTGTGTAATTTGCTTGGCGTCGGTTCAACCGGTGACTTGATTTCTTTTAGGTTTCAGGGCGCTGCCCTGAGACCCGCGAGGGGCGGCTCCCCCTCGACCCCCGTCCGCTAACCGGGTAGCGGAACCCCCGTAGGGGCGGCCCTTCGGGCCTAGCTTCGCCTCTCTTCTCTTTGTCATCACTTGAACCTAAAAGCCTAAGTATATCATCTAAGCAAACACATTAGTTCAAGTGTTGCGTGTGTCATCAATCGCCAAAAACATTATATTGAAATATGGCATGAGAGGCCATTTTCGCTACAATCTCCCCCTTTTTGGTGATTGATGACAACACAACCAAAGCAAGCAAGATAAATTGCAAGAATATGAAATTGATACAAATTTGAAAAGTTAGAAACTACTTAGCTTGCTTGGATGACATTTCAATGCTCATTTTAAAAGCCCTTGATACCAATTGTAGAAAGAATTTGTAGACCAATGGCTTGTATGTGGTTTGAACCATATGAGCAATGAAAAATTTGTACCTTAGTCCATGGGATCATCAAATTGCACTTCTCCCCCACATTGACTAAGTACCTCCCCCTATCACCATGCATCCTTTTGCATTGCATATTCCATTCCTCCCCCTTGCTAATGGCATCACTTGCTTGCTTTTAGGGTACATTTCTCCCCCTTTGTCATCAAACACCTAAAAGCTTCATAACCACTAGCAACAAGAATTATTAGTAGCAAAAGAAATTCACTAGTGATAGAGTGTTATACCAACTAGATTAGGCATATCTCCCATTGTTTGAACAAGCTCCCCCTTTTTTAAAGCTTGTGGCACCTCCTATCTTGACATCCATTGTAATACCAATTGTGACATGTAGGGGTAGTGTTCAAAGGAAATTGAATTCATGGAGATAGCTCTAGGTGACTAGCCATGCCTCCCTATATCATTTATCTCTTTAACCTTTGGGAGTTTTGGCTTGGTCTTCTTCCTTTGTCCAGTCTTTCTTGATCAATTGATACCAAAAGTAAGTTTAATTGCAATGTGCATTACCTTGATATTGAAGGATTGAGTGTATTACCGTATGGACAAAAGGAGTGTGACTACAACAAATATCACTTTGAAAACATGTTAGTCACAAAAACACAAGCTATAGAGTTAGCTCCCCCTAAATGTGTGCAATAGTGTTTGAATCACTTAATCAAATGTATGCACTTGTAATTCACATAATGGGGATCAAACTCTATAACTTGAAAAACATGACACCAAATGAATACCAAGGATAGGATTGATACTAATTATAGACTTTGGTATTTTCTTTCGAAAATATGTGTCATGGTGAAGCAACGGTTTTTGCCCATGTAGGTTGCACTAGATAAGAAGTTAGTACCAAAACAACCTACCATATGATATTTCTAGGAAGGCATAAAAGATACCAAATGTAAATACCAATTGTAAAGATAAGATCATGCATTCCTAGAGAGGCATTGAGCTACAATGATGCATGAAGGATATCAAATGAATTTGAGATCATCCTTTTACCTTGCTCATTACCTCATATGTAGGGGAGGGGAATTTGGGTTACTAATCTTTAATCCATAACTTGGCTTTCCTTTATCTTTGCATGATGCATCCCTACTTATGCATCCCAAACCTTGTCAAGCCTCCAAATTCCCCGGTCACTTGGATGCTTTCCACCATCCAATGATGGCTTTGGCCTCCTCCTAGGGCCATGATTCCCCTTTGCTTCTCCCTCATGACTTGATTCACTTAGGTATTTCTCCTTGAGAAAATATCTTTCTTTGATCCACATTTCTCTCCCTTTGGAATCAAATCACTTAAAAGGTCTTGTTCCTAAAAAGGTCTTGCAAAACAATATAGCTCAAAAGAAGATTAGTATCCTAGGGAGTTGGTTCATGACTCATGATCCAATTGTATGATATCAATGAAGATACCAATTGAGAATTTACTATGGTGGATCACAAAATCACGAAACTAGCATGACATGAGCCAAGCTTTCCACAAATATGTGCACAAAAAGATAATGTGAAAATCAAGTGCACAAATAGATGTTATAACTAGAAAGCTTAGATCATATCATGCATGGAGGTAGCTCTAAAAGGATAAGAAATTGACAATAATACCAATTGAATGAGTTTAGAACCTAGCATACCTCCGGGGGAAACAACTTAGTTTACCTTGTATGTACCAAATTGAAAGTGACTTGCAACCAATTGAAAGTCTTTGAAGGAAGAGTACTTGGTACACCAAGGTTGAGCAAGTGTATGAGCACATAGCCTATGAACTTAGATATGAGCATTTAAGTTCAATAAAGCATGGCTCAACATGCATGAAGTTACAATTTATCTAACCACTCTTATAGAGTTGTTTGTTCACATTGATTGTGAGAAACATTCTCTTAGAGTGTTAACTTCACGTGAGACTACAAAAGATAAGCTAGCAAACATGTTAGTCTAAAAATCACAAGCTATAAAGTGAACTCCCCCTAAATGTGTGCATTTAGTGTTTGAATCACCAAGTAAATGTATGCACATGGATTTTTACACATTTTGGGAAGTTTACCCTATAGCTTGTGTTCATAGTACACATAAGAAATACATACCTCATGAAGTCCGTGTACCATGAAAGGTAACCTTGTGTAGCTTTCTACACACTTATCAAACCATGTAGGTTGCTCATGGGTTAGAGTCATGGCATAAGCAACCCACCATATATAACACTAGGAGATGCAAAACAAGCAAACATCCTAGCAAAAGCAATGGAGCTACATGATGCTTGAATTGAAATCTAGCTACCATTACGTTATGGGGGACTTGGGCAACAAATGTCCAAGTTGTGAGCTTAGCTTGTTTTGGCTTGGACCTTCACTTTTAACTTGTAAGCTAAGCATCCAAATCCCCCGATGCACTTGTTTGGTGCCTAAGTCTTAGGGACCCAAACCTTTTGGGAGCCATCCATGGTATGAATAATATCCTTGGGCACCCAAATAGGTTGGTTCCATCCATATGTTCTCCACCCCATGACATGAGCCACCACCTTGCCATTCTTCTTCTTTTCAATTATGTAGTGGTTGCTCTTGTGCTTGTTCTTGTGGGTGGGCTTGGTGTACATGTAGGACGCCTTCAAGTATGGAGATGTGTTTTTCTTGATCTCCCTAGCCTTCTTGTTTTTGTTCAAGTTCTTGGGCTTGCTATTTTCTTTGCCCTTTGCTTTGCCCTCTTTTTCCTTGCATTGGTAGGACTTGTGGCCTTCTTTGTGACACTTGAAGCAAGTCACGGTTTCTCCCTTCTCAAGCTTCTTCACGCCCGCGGAGGTGTTATCTTGAGAAGGTTGGACTTGCTCTTGAGTGTACTTTCCTTTGAGCGCCTCAAGTCCGTCATTAGCCTTTCTATCTCTTGTTTAAGCTCATCATTTTCCTTAGCAATGAGATCATCACAAGTTTCTACAATCACATTCTCATTGCAAGGGGTTAGATCACAAGAGGTAGACGCATCTACCTTGTCAAAAGAGATAGCACAAGGAATATTGCAAGGAAATGATTTATCCGATGATGATTCACTTTTAGACTCAAGACTCTCATATTTCATTTTAAGTTCTTTATGCTCATTGTCTAACAAATTGAATTTGTTTAGCAAGTTCTCATATCTTGAGACAAATGAAGCATGAAGTTTTTCTTTACTCTTGAGAGCTTTGATTTCTTCATTTTGTTTAATGAGATATTCTTGTTGATTATGGAGGAGTGTCATCATCTCACAAAGTTCATTGGTTTCAACATCGGATTCATCATTTGAGGAGGAGTCATCACTTACATCGTTATTACCTAGTGCCATAAGACACATGGGTGGTGGTGACAATCTCCGAGGGCGATGGGTGGTGGAGCTCTTGGAATTTTTCTTGTGACTTGAGCTTTCACCACTTTTCTTGGGCTTGTGGATGGCGGAGAGAGCTTGGGCTCTTGACTTGTTCTTTTTCTTCGCCATCTTCTCTATCCCAACCGCACTCCCTTTAATGAGTGTTTTGTACCCAAGCTCATAGAGCTCATGTACATGCTTGGCAATCTTGCGGTTGTGGTATAGCACGGCCCTCGGGTATTCTTCATCACTTGAACTTGATTCATCATCACTATCTTCGTCATCCTCTTCTTCTTGTTCACTTTCATTTGAGCTTGATGAGTCTTGTCGCCTTGGTTGATGCTTGCATGAGTGCTTGGCGGCGAGACTCTTTTTGCTTGAAGAAGATGTGGACTCTTGCTCTTTCTTTTTTGTCATCCCCATACTATACTCATGGGCGATGATTTGATTGATGACTTGGTTTGGTGTAAGCTTGACCAAGTCTTCCTTTTGCAAGATCGTGTTGATGATGTTGTAGTCGGGCTTGCGAAGGCTTCGGAGAATCTTGCGGTTAATTTCCCCATCATCAACTTGATTGAGACCTAAGGCATTAATTTCATTGACAAGAGTATTTAATCGTGAGTACATGTCATGAGCATTTTCATTTGGAAGTTGCTTAAAGCTACTTAGCTCATCGCCGAGAATATGGTATTTTTGATTGGCAACATCCTTTGTGCCCTCATGATTCTCGACAATTTGCTTCCATAGCTTATGAGCATTTTCATTAGCAAATACACGATTAAACACACTATCACATAGAGATGACAATAGAATTGATTTTGCAATGGCATCATATTGTCTCTCGGCCTTATTCTCATTTTTCTTGCCCTCTTCGGTGACACGCCAAACATCAAGCCCCCGGGCTTGAAGATGTGCTTGCATAAGCACTTTCCAACGTGGAAAACCCGTGCCATCGAAAAAAGGATCCCTATCGGTACTCATCCCTTCCCCGGACAAATACTCACTCGACGGTTAAGTCGACGGTTCTCCTACGAGCTTTCTCACAAATTTACCAATAGAATTGGCCAATCCTCGTAAGAGGTGTGAGACCAGGCTCTGATACCAATTGTAAGGATCACCGGGGTGTCCGACCCTAGAGGTGGAGGCTGAGTGTGAGCCTGCTGAAGAGCCTGAATAGTGTTGTTCAGGGTAGCCATCATCTGCATCTGGAGCTGGAAGTACTGCTCCGGAGTCAAAGGCGGAGGCATCGGGATCCCAGTACCCTGGTTGTTCTGACCCTGTTGCTGGCCAGAACCGGAACCGGTGCTCCTAGTGTTCACCATCTGATTTGAACAAAAGATTTCACGAGTAAGGACATTGCAGGAATAAACTCAGATGGATATGATAACTCTTTGCGGAAAAAGACTCAGCCATGATAAAGTAGACAGGATAGAGTTGACTGTTTTACCCCCAACGATCTAACTCATTTTATTAATTAGTTCACTTACATCTGAGTGATTTTCTTTGAACAAATTTAAACTACTAAGCTATGCAATCAGTCAAAAATCCAAATCAAACATGTAGCATAATAACAAGCAGACAATTTTTACAACTTAGCCGAGTTTAGCAAAAGACTCGACTAACACAACGCGTCACAGAACGTGCTATCGTTTTATTATAAAAAGGTCACCTAGCTATACTCAAGGTGGTCAGATGACTGATTCAGGCCAAATCTACGAAAACTATTCTTCAGAGAGAGAAATCAAGGCAAGAAGGGTAAAAGTCATAGAAGTCAAGGGGTATAATAGTAAAATAGTTTCAGCAGGCAAGGATTGGAGAGAATAAGTCCTAAAACACGACCAGTTCTATCTAGGCTTCGTCCTACAGTCGATACGGCTTTGATACCACTCTGTAACACCCGGTTTATAAAAGAACATAAACCGAGCAATCATATACGTGCCAGGATCAAGTCACACGTATATACAACAGAATGAACAGTATATCATAGCACATATCACGTAAAAAGACATAATAAAGCGTATACGAATGTTATTTAATACAATAATGACAAAAATGTCTGATACAGCGGAAGCGAAGTACAAAATACGATAAAGCTCTCTGAAGCTGAAGCAGGGCGCCACAGGGACGTCGACTGGGAGACGAACACCTAGAAGTCCTCGTAGTCCTGGTAGCGCTGGACGAACTCCCTCGTGTCGGCAGGAACTGAGCAGCAGTAGCGTAGCCAAGAGGAAAAAGTAGAGAAGAGGCAAGGGTGAGTACACAACTTGTACTCAACAAGTATAACACAAACTATGAGGCTCTAGGCTGGCTGACTCAACTGCATTAGCTTTTAAGTGTTGGCAAGATTTTATTTAAGCTATTTACTACGAGTTGATGAATTACCATTAACCCAGTTGCATAGTGATTAGTCAAATTTAATCATGTTACTACTGAGAACCAAGCCGAAACCAAGCCACCAAGGTAACCCCGAGAAGCACCTCCCTCGTCGGAAGGAGATAACTTCACTAATCAAAAGGAGGATCTGGGCCGCTCATAACCGTGAGCACGGCTAGTATACCAGTTTTACACTCTGCAGAGGTTGCACATCTTTACCCACAAGTCGTGAGCTACGCCAGGGGTTCATCACACTTCCTTAGGTGAGATGACTAGCGACTCACTACGAGGCCTTTACAAAGAATCTCGTTGGTAAGGCGTAACCGCGAGAGATAGGTCAGCGACGATGGGGCCCACCTCCGGGGGTACAAGCACAGGTACGCAAACCAAGCACAGACCAGCCGGAGGAGCAGGGACCATTGAAGCTTACTACTCTTGCCCCGCAGGTAAGTTACTCCAAACCAAAAAGATCTAATTATTACGCCAAGTCTATCCCATTCTAGCCTTGTGGTAGCGCTGTTGTCCCAGGTTGTCGCTCTATGAACCGGTCCTTATGGAGAGTGGCCAACCAAGCACTAAGCACCGTGCTGGCCCCCTAAACCATGTTTCTACAAAAACATCTTTTAACGAGACGTGAGCCACTCAAGCCACACAGAGGGCCACTCTCAGGATTAAGTTCAAGTACACCATTAATCAATTTAATTAAAAGGACCAAAGTGTGTTATAGCGCAGCAACCTAGCACAACTAACCAAAATGCAACCCAAAGGTATATTTAAAGGATATAAACTGGCTAGGAAATCCTTAAAGGCATACAGTATTAAAATGCAGTATGAAATTGTAATTAAAGGTGATAGGTTGTTCATGTTATACTTGCCTTCCTCGTACTACTCCTGCTGCTGCTCAAAGTGCTCGGAAGACGGCTGCTCCTGGTACTGGTACTGGGGCTCCTCAGATGGATCAACGTCTACTCACGAGCACATGGCCAAAACAATGCACGAAAATAAGCATACAAACAAACATTAACAAAAACTAAGAAACAGTACATCAATACATAAAAACAGCACACTAAACTACTCTATTACTGTTCTACTCGTTACAACGATCGCGTGGATATAAAGAACGCTAAAAACGGAGCTAAAACGCATAAACTAGGCCTAAAACAAGATTCAGGGGCTTAATTGTAAGAAAACTGAAGTTCCAGGGGCTTTTCTACAAAAACCAGGGACTGAAACGTATTTAAACTAAAGCTTCAGGTTCTAACTCGCAAAAACGTCAAGCGTGGACTGCGGGTACTAAATCTAGAAAGGTCAGGGGGCTAAGCGCTAAAATCTGGGCCTCAGTGTATATATTTTTACACTATATAGGATCGCGGGTTGAATACGAAGAAAGGTAGGGGTTCTTTAGCAAGTTTGCCAGGCCGAACCGGTATCTAGGGTTCTGGGCCGTTGGATCCGGATCTGAGGGTTGGGATTTGATGAGCTTTGGATCTAATCAGGGGCGTGGGTTTCAGATCGGGCGGCCGGGGTGACTTGGGCGCGCGGGACGGCGGCGGGACGTCGCCGGAGCTCTGCTCCGCGGCGGATGGTCGCCGGCGCAAACCGAATCCGGTGTTCCCGGGTTCGATTCGGGTCGCGGTTGGGTCAAGGAGCATCGGCGGAAAACTTGTAATCCATCGGTGCCCTCAGGTCGGGAGATTTCGGCTCGGTTGAGGACTCGCGGCGGTGCAGGGTGCGTGCGGCGGAGCATCGACGGCGCGCGGTGCCCGGCGTGCCAGAGTAGCCTACGGCCTAATTGGAGTGGCGCAAATGGAGGCGTGGGACTCTGGGGTGCTCACCGAGGGGGTTTAGTGGACGGATTCGCGGCGCAGGGGACCGGCGGCGAGGTCTGGGCGGCGAAGACGACGCGGAGTCCGGGGAGGAGTCGTTGTGGGCGTCGGGGTCGGAGAAGAAAGGTCCGAGGAGGCTCCTGGCGTTGAGGCGGAGCTGAAGCGCTGCTCGGCCGGAGCTTCGGCGTGGCGGAGGGGTGTGGCTACGGCGGCGCAGAGGAGGTCCGCGCGGCGGAGCTGGCGCGAGTGCGACGGACTTAGGGTTTGGGGCTCTGGTGGCGGCGGTGGAGAGGTGGGGTGCAGGGGGGGTCGCGGGGGCTACTTATAGGGCGGCGGCGGCCTTGGCGTGCGTGCCCGGGAAGGGCGGCGCGGCGGAAATCTCGGCGAGGTTAGCGGCTTGGCCGTTCCGACGGCGCGTCGCGGAAGGGAAACAGCTGACCGGTGGGGCCGGCCTGGCAGCGGCTCGCGGGGGACGCGGGCGAAACACAGGCGCGGGCGGGTGGAGGCTGACGTGTGGGGCCGTGCTGGCAGCGAGGGGAGGAGCGCGCACGCAGTGCTGAGCGCGCGGGGCTGGGCTGCGGCGGTGGGCCGTGCGGGGCAGGCCGCGCGGGGAGGGAAAAGAGGAGTGAGCTGGGCCCGCGGGGTTGGGCCGGGGCGCTGGGATGGACCGAGGCTGGGCCCAGGTCGCGGGTTGGGCTGCTGGACCGGGCCAGGCTAGCTGGGCTGAGTGCTGGGGTGGTTTGGGCTGGGTTTGGGTTGAGTTTGGGTCCGGTTGGGTTTGGTTGTGGGTTTGTTTTTCCTTTTCCTTTCTAAATTCTAACCAAAAACAACTAATTGAATTCAAACTAATTTGAATTCAAAACCTAACCACACAACAATAGAAAAGATGCTCCAGCATGAATGCAACACAAAAATTAAACCTATGATAAATTTTAATCACTTAAGGAACAAAATTGAATTAAATGTCATACTAAACACAATAAACCTTAGAAAATTAAATAAAGCCAATTTAATTTATTAATAAAAGCTGAAATTTAAATTAGGGTGTTACAGGCAGTTACACGAGTGAAGCCTCGATTAAAGCCACGCTTAACAGGATCGTACAGACAACACACACACGAAGGTGAGCATAGATATTACAAAACAAGACATTTCATACATCTCAGAGTTCAAAGCAGAAATTTATTTATTACAAACCATGTTCTGAAAGTAGTGAAGTACCACAGAGTCTTATACTACATAAATTATTTCAGTCTCATTGTCGCAGTGGAAAAGATAAAACGATAGGTAGCTAAGCGAGGGTGCCTCGATAAGCCCATATGAGACATCACTCAGTAGGAGGAGCGTCAGCACCCGCTGAGGAACCATCCCACTCGACAGACCAACCCGAAGGCAAAACACACAGCCAAGTAAGACTCGCAATCATGTCTTCAAAGTTAGTACCTAAAAATAGTGCCATAAGCAAGGCTGAGTATTCTAATACTCAGCAAGGCTTACCCTTCATCAAATATACCTTAGTCCGTTAACTAGACATACAAGTCTTTTGGGTTGGAGGGGTTCATTTTGTTGAAGACGCGACTAGAAGTAAGTCCTTAGTTTTAGATTTTACTTTTCAAATTCTATTTGATTTAACCGTTCTATGTTTGCCCCTATTGCTAAGCATGCATGGTTGAGCAATCCATTACACATACATCTATTATTCTTTCCATTGGTTCCACTTGTTACTCTATGTGACAGAAATTATTAAGCGGTCTCAAACCGTGAGAGGCGGATGATACCGTTACAAGCATGGGAAAAAGATTAAACCTAGTATGCTAATATCAACCACAATTTATAGAGGATGTTCCCAAGGGTTTCTGTAGCTCAAACTTTTACAAGAACTACTACAAATGATATCCTTCCTACTATAGTTTTTCCAGAATTTAATTAAGCATATAACCATGGTAACAAAATAGGCATATGCATAACTAAGTTAATTTCTACCGAGAGTTCCTTAGGGTTTCTGGGTACCAAATTTTTACTATGGTTTACCATCCACCTAAAAATGTTCTAGTAAAAATACCAGCATTTATTTCCATTGATAACTCCAGTTAGTATTTATTCAATTAAAGACATGTATAAATAACCCAAATAGATTTTGTTAAGAACACAAGCTCAAACTTTTTGTACAAAGTTCTTATCAATCCAGGAGAAAAATCACAAATAAATCAATGTGATAGCAAGTGTAATTCATTTCTTAGGTTCTGTTCAAGATCTGTTCCCAAACTTTTCAGGCATGATTATATACTCAAAAAAAATCTTTGGTATAAATTTCACATTTTTCTAGCTATGCTAACTAAATTCCATGATTTATGGCTATTTAATGAGGATTTAAGCACATAAATAGCTAAACAGTTTTAGAAATACCCAAACTAGTGTAATGATGTTCATTTACCAAAATCAACTCCTAGAAAAAGTTTCATGATCACATCTGCAGTAGATCTATTACAAACAAAATGTGAAGCTCCCTAGTACACTTACAAAGGTGAAATGTTTCATTTAGTTTCAAGGATGCATTGGTGTTTAAATTGTTACCAGATACTAGATCTAGCAAGAGGAACACTCTGGTCAAAAATCACTCAAAAACTCTAAGCCAAACTCCTAGAACAATTATTCCTCATTTAATCTTGCATTTATCCTAGAGGAAAAACTATTCTGATTTAGCTAAAGTGACTGTTGAGAAAAATGTAGATTTCAGTTCAAAGAGTTCAACCCAACTGAGTTTGCATTTTTAGGATTTTTCTACGATTTTATACTAAATTTACAAGTTCACTAAATTTGAATCTAGGGTTCATGTAACATTTGCAAACTAACCCCTGGAATCCAGTTTTTAAATTGCAATGTGATCCCTGGACTCAGCGGACCAGAGCAGGGAAGGCTCGCCAGCACGATTCCGGCGATGGCTGGCCTCGGCGGCATGGGGTAGGTGGGGGAAAGTGTAATGGAGCTCTTTGCGCACCTCTGGGTACTCAAAATCAAGCTCGGGGTGGTCGGGAAGGGGCTCGTCGGCGGTGAGGGGCGGAGCTCGGGCTCGGTGCTCGCCGGCGAGGGGGCTCCAGTGGCTCTAGGCTTCGGTTCTTGAGCTCCTGAGCACCACCAGGTGATGTGGAAGTCGAGTACAAGGTCGGTGGAGGCAATGCGGGGCTGTGCAAGCAGCTCCACGGGCAACCGGCGACCGCCGAAGGAACTGATCCGCGGCGGTGGCACTCCGGCGTGGAATAGGTGGGATAGTTCCGCGCGGGAGCTTCAGCAGAAGCTGAGAAAGTTATTGCCGGGTCTATTTAGATAATGTGGGGCTGCAGAGGGCTGTCCACGGTGAGCTCGAGCTTGCCGGCGTTAATGGCGGGGCGGAGCAGGGAAGGAAGGGATTTGCGCGTGCAGGGGCTACCACTTTTTATAGGCGGCCAGTGACAGCGAGGGTGATCCTGGGAACCGTGTGCAACGCCTGGGGGAGGCTGAACTGGGCTGGTCGAGTTGGAACGCGGTGACGGCGAGGGGGGCGACTCAACGGCGGCGCTGCAGGACGTTGGGGGTGGCGTGGCGCGTGTTCAACTGGTCCTGGACAGATGGCAAATGACCGTGCGGCCAGCTTGGGAGCCAGGAGGCAAACCCGGGGTGGTTTTCACCGAACCCGGGGCGGGTTTCCGTCACAGGACGGCCAGCGGCGTACGGCGCCGATAGCGCGGGGGAGGGGAGGGAGAGAGACAGAGATGAGGGGGGTTTTGAGAATAGAGAAAAGTTCAGGGACCCTGCTGTAAACTAAAATTTTCTCCTTCTTCTTGGGCTCAATTGACAAACTTTTGAATACCAATCTTGTTCAATTTTTCAAGATCTTCAACTTTTGTTTCATGCACTTTTTCATTTGAGCTCTAGTTTATGAATTAATTTCAAATTTAAAATTTACACAAAAGGGCTTCAAATTTGAGGCTGATTTAAAAAGAAAAACTGTACACATCAATTGAGCACATGTCATTTAGTGTACCATTTTCAGCCACTAAATTTTTTATGCCTAGTTTGGAATTTGATTTAAAAGTGAATACTTATGAATTAAATTCATTCACTTGCTTTGCTAAAAAGGGAAAATTAAGTTTAAATTTAAATGAATTGCCTCTCATAATTAGATACTCTCCCCATTATAATGTAATTAAATTTAAATGTCTTGTTTAAAATATTTTAAAAACCTAGTGTGTCACACTGAATCGGAAGTCAGACGCAATTGACTTAGAGTGCTGGGTTTTGCCGATGTGAGGATAAGTCCGATGCGTTGCCATCGGGCCGAGAATATATATACAAGTCTGATGCGGTGCCATCGGACCCAAAAAAAAGAAGAGAAAGAGAAATTCATATGAAGATTAACAGCAAGGATAAGTAGCTTCATATTGATATTTTACAAAGATTATTTACATAAGCCGTGATGATTTATTCATCACTATCGGCTTCGCTACTGCTACTTTTCCTAATGCTACTGGTGCCTTCATCATCGCCGCTGGAGCCGCTTGATGGAGAATCGGCCGACGATGCCTTCCACGACGACTCCAAAGTGTCGCCATTCTTGCTACCGTCGCTGGTGTCTCCCGAGGTTTGGCCTGCGGTCGACGAGTTGGATATGGTGGGGGAAGCTCTCATCTGCGACATCGCCATCGTGTCCCACCAGCTGCAATGGTTGTCGAAGCTGGAGGAGCTGATGGTTGTGCCGAGTAGGAGACTTTTGAGGTCCTCCTTGGCACTCATGAGGGGCGACGGCGTGTAGCAGCGGGGATCGTTGTAGTCCCATGATTTACCGCTGTCGTCATACCACGACGGGAGCTCTACCGGAGGAGGAGGTGGAGGCGCATTCCATGGCAGTGAACCCCTAACGACACTAGAGTTCATTGGGGTTTGAGGTGAACCCGGGAGGAAGTGGAAAGATGAAGAGAAGAGGGAGGAGGAGTCCTCGGACCTTTGAGGAGAGAACCCCAGTGGGTACTCCGGGATAGGCGGTGAAGGAGAAGGAGAGGGGAAACCTCTCGGGGTCCGTGGAGAAAACCCCGGAGGATACTCAAAAAATGGAGTCAATTGTGGAGAGGGTGAAGAAAGACTCGGTGTTGATGATGGCGAAGAAGGTGGGGTGGAGTTGCTATCGCAAGAAGAGACCATGGAAAGATGAACAGAAAGGAGATTTTTTCTGCCGATGGAAGAAATGTGTGGAAGCGGGGCGATAGCGAGAGATTATAGAGGCGCCGAAGGGAAGATGAAGAGGTCTCGGGCTCGGTTTCCGCTGAGTCGTCGATAGTCAACACGATGTTGTGGGTTTCCAAGGAGTCCTATGCAGATTTCGCAGTAATTTTTATTGACGAAACCAGGGGGGCATGTGTTACCACCGGTATTTGGCCAAGACGGATATGGGCTGGTTCGGATCATCCAAGGAAGAGGCGACTGCAGTCCGTACAAAGGAGCCGATGGGCTCTATTTATCTGTAATTGTTAGAGATAGGCTAGTTTTTCCATTCATTTAAACTAGGGTTTGTTTAGCTTGATTATCAAGTCTCTGGACTATAAATATGTACCCATTCGCTATGAATAAAATTGACGGAAAATGTTCCCCGGCAGCGGTTGTCTCCAACATTCTCTCGGAGTATCGCCACCCTAATCACATTAGAGTTTTCCTCAAGGTAAACGTCATGTTTCTCTAATGATTCTCTCGTAGTATCGTTAGAGCATCATGGCTCCGGCCTTTTGCCTTGGTAGATCCTGTACTGAAGCATTTTTATGGCGAGATCTGCTATTTATCTTGGTTACCGTGTATGCATCTCGATCTACTTTTGCATCTGTTCATTCAAGCTTATAGATCATCTTGTCATATCGTTCGGAACGCGTTACCTAGCCGTTGGTTACAATCCACGACATGCGCTGCAACACGTGCATGCGACCTTCCGATAGGATAGCACGTGCTGAACACCCTGCCCTATATGTCTTAGATTAGATCTATTTATGTAGATGGATTTCTTTGGAGATCCTGGGTTATGTTCACGTATGCTTAGACTGTTCTATGTTGTGCGTAGCAAGAGCCAATCTAGATGGATAGATTTACCTATATCATATTCTGGAGCAGGTTTATACTCTTTATAGATGCGGTTTATATTCTATTTATTTTTTCTTTATCGAATGCATCTATAATCGGCAGATGTGCCGATATGCCTGTGAACATCCCCCGATCAGCTGATTTTGCTGATGCAAGACAGTGGGGTTGACAAGTGCCGATCCGAACGATCTGGCAGGAATTTGATATTTACTCATGTGACACAAGGAAAGTAGAAGACGAAAGCCACATCACTCACCCCTTCCTCACTGCAGGTCAAGCCAGGTGGCACGCCCTGAACCTCCACCGCCAGTACAAGCCATACCTCCCGGCTCATTGATGTGTTGACTGCCGGATCTTTGTCCGTCAATTTCCCACGGCAACAATATCCTTACAAATTATTGGATGTCTGGTGCATTTTACTCTTTACGCTAATAGGAGCCAATAGGGACTGAAATGACCATGTTGCCCTCCTATCTTTCCCATACGCCGTGTAAGTATGTGACAACAATGTCTGTGTATCATGTCCAATGAAAACAAATCTGAGAGCCTTCAAATAAATAGCTAGCCATATTATTGAAGGTTTTAACTAATCATCTGATTATATGAGTATGTAGTCACTTAAGTAGCGAGTCATGTGGCACATCCTTGTCTCTAGCTACTAGCAGCCTTCTGAATAGCCATTGCTATGTCAGTACTTGTTCGACCATACCATCCATCTACAATTCAAAAATCACAATATTAAGTCACTGTAGTTTTTCAATGCAACACACATCCATTTCATTATCGAATCCAGAGAACGCTCTCTGTTTTCAGCTCTCAATCCACACCTAACCCTAAAAATCAAGCAAACATCATTTGTTCGGATTTTACACCCGCAATCCTAGCTTGTAAAAATATACAGAAGGTCACAGAAACGTTTCGTCCCCCACATCACCCACCAGGGCGGCTTGGGTAGAAACCCACATCCCCGGCTGCCAAGCCCTCTTCTCCTCCTTCTCCCGCCATTGCCGCCGCTTGAGCGCTCTGCTGGAAGTCCACAGGGCGCGAGGAAGGCGACGGTGGGGATCTCTTCTTCCCCACTCTTCCTCTCTATCCCATCGAGGCCTCATGGCAGCGGCAGGCGGCTTGCGGCGAGGCACCAGATCCGACCCCTTCATGCCTTTTTCAGTGCTCCCTTACCGGACCTGGCAGCTTGCAGCCCGCTTCGTGGTGATACGGCGGGGGGGGGGGGTGTGGTCCGCATGCTGGGCTCGGCCAGGGAGCGGCAGCGGGCGTGCGGATGGCGGCGGCCAGCTACGGCTGGGCACCGATTCGGTAGCTGGTGCGTAGGCCATGGTCTCTAGCAGGGGTGTGGCGCAGCGGCTGGCAGCTATGGCTGTAGGCACTGTGTGTTATCCCCTCCCCCGGGCGTGGAGGATTTGTTGTGGTTCCACGTAAGTGGACAGCGTGCGACGATAGCAAGCGGCGATGGTGCCTTGATGGAGGTGGCGGCGTGAACCATGCTTGTCAGCCAATGTCCATTTGGTGCGCTCACATGACATGCATGGTCATTGGGGTGATGAGACTGATGCCTTGCCACTCTTTTTCTCAATGTGAAGCGGGAGGTGCTGGGCGAAGGCCCTGCACGGCTCTAACCGGTGCCGATGATGGCGACACCCGTCAGTGCCGCTCCTTTTCCTTGGAAGCGTTGTCGAGGTACCTCTTCCCTCAATCTTTTTGAGTCTCTGGAGGAAAGTTCTGCCTAGGTTCTACTAGGCGGGTGACAACGGCACTCAGCGTCGTATCCTTTCCAGAAGGCGTTGCCTGGAGTCTCCAACACCGAGTTGTGTGGTCGCTAGCTAGTGTGGGATGGTCACTGCTCTTCCTTGGCAGGGTGTTTTGGCAAGACCTTCACCTCTTGAAGCATCACCTTTGAGATCCTTTGGTCTCATAGGCAACCGGATTTCAAGTATATAAGAAAACGAGAGATGTGCTGGTTTCGTGCTGCATAAAGACTTTGCAAGGATGGAACGGGAGCGAAGAAAAAAATTTGAAGTTTAGTCTTCTAGATTTATTTCTTTGTTTTAGAGCATTCTTTATTGTATTTTGAGGTCCTCTTTTGAGGTTTAGAGTCTACGAACTCATGTGACTCTTGGCTGCATATATCTACCAGTTTGATATAGAGGTCGGTTTATTCCTTTATCTAAAAAAATACAGAAACCCGAATTTTCTATTGCATACCCAATCATTTTTCAACGTCTTGTGTCATTCTTTGTTGCCAACTAATGAGCAAATAAACAACAGGG
Source organism: Panicum virgatum (assembly GCF_016808335.1). Lineage (NCBI taxonomy): Eukaryota > Viridiplantae > Streptophyta > Magnoliopsida > Poales > Poaceae > Panicum > Panicum virgatum. Next base: position 32,278,634 of record NC_053136.1, read on the forward strand.
ATGCTACCTCGGTGGTGCAGGTTGTGGAGCCACGAGGAGCACAGCATGAGGGCCAGGCCCGTGCATCACGTGGGACAGAAGCACAAGAAGTCGCCAACCTTGGAGGGCCTCGTGCATCACATTTGGTGGACCTCCATTGAGCCGAAACTGGGGGCACGTCAGAAATTGACAGCACTCAAGAGGACGGCAATGGTAATAGCTTGTACAAGCTACGTAGTCTGCTTATGTGTAGGTGAGAGATAAAAGAAAATACTATTTGGACCCCCACGCTCCTCTCACACATTCTTGAGCTACGTGAAATAGATAAGTTATTTGCTCATCGCTAGTAACTACTCTCTTCCCTACTTTTTTATTACCACATCAGATCTCGTTAGCTATTTAGCTAACCATTGCGGATGCCCTCAAATGACCCCCCACCTGTTGCCCTGGTCCCTTCTGCGTCTGCATTCTGCACTCAATGCCCAACCACATCAGAAGAGGTTCAGCACCCCCAGCCCCACCCCTATACCTTTGATTTCTTTTACTTTTCAACATACTACCTCCATTCATAAATGTATGAAGTTTAGGACAAGTCATTTAGTTCAAAAATGAACTAATTTGGTTGTCCTCCGTCATACATTTGAGAATAGAGGGAGTATACGGAACATGCCATTTTCAACTGACGATACTCTTCAGCTTGCACTTCTCTCATTTTTTTTACATCATGAAATTATAACTCGGTTCTACGGGCCGAATGGCTTTGACATGAATTTCTCTTTGCAAATTTGTCATCCATCTATTTTAGAGGAAAAGTTATATTGAGGCCACTCTATTTAGGGCCTGTGGTTCTATTCAGATAGTTGTTAATCAGCTGCTAAAGAACCAAGCACCTTTAGCCACCCTCACATAGTTAACCAGCTAGGGCCTGTTTGAATCCATTCTACCTAAAGTTTAGCTAGCTCATCAACTTCGGTTGGGGGTGCTTGCATCGTCCAGCTAATTGAAGATAATGGACCATATTACCGCTGATGGAAATAATAGAAAATAGAGGATGATGGCTTCATTGATTTGAGGAGGGGCAATTTCGTCTTTAAACATGCTTTAGCTAGTTTTAGTTGAGTTCAACCAGCTACAGGAATAGTGCACTTTTTGACCCCTAGCTAAAGTTCGGCTGGGTTTTAGCTACTTCTGTTTGGATCCACCGCCTAAACTTAAAGTTTAGCTGGCGGATTCAAACGGACCCCTAATAGCACTCCCGGAAACAGCACATTTGCCGTGTGGTTACTGCTTTGCTGTGCGCACTATATCAGGCATATGGCAAAGAGGCGGTTTGCCATGCACCGCTGAGGAACACACAGCAAAAACAAAACACACAACATTTGCCATGTGCAGGATAAGAACACACACGACAAATATCTAACACATGGCAAAATACGCTATTTGTCGAGTACCTGACGCCAGGAACATGACAAATATCAGCACTAGTAATGTCCGGCCAACTGCTGTTAGCATTTGCTGTGTGCTAAGGCAGTCACTCGGAAAACCAAATTTTTTACCGTTTGTATTTGTCATATGCCTCATGTCAAGCACAGGGAAAAGTTTTTGGAAATTTTTTGATTCTGCCCTCCCAACTTTTTCTGCTATCCACATACTGTACGTGGTACTTGGTATATTTCTCAGTCTTTTTCTGGAGTTTGCCGTGTGCCGTGTGCATTTCAGGTTTTGCCGTGTACCCTTGGCAATGGAAGTTTCATGAAGTGTTTCATGACATTAAATTCTATGTCACATCATCAATTTTACTGGCATGGCGAGGAGAGAGAATGAGGGAGTTCCATGGGATGACTCACCTGGCATAGTTTCCTAGTTCCCAGTTTTGGTAACTGTGCCATGAAATTGTGCATTGAGACTGACCAACTAGATAACTATTAAAGATATTAGAACCAAGTAGGTCCTTAATGAGAGTGAAAATTCTTGAGAGAATGCATGGCATTAATTATGATTGCTACCTTTCAAGGGTAAACACATGTGTGAATGATGTTTTAACAGAGGTGAAAGTTGCACGCACAGAACTTCACCCCGCAGAGATGTAGTAGAAGTTGCATTCTTCCTTCGTAACAAGTCACCCGGGCATGCTATAAATACATGGAAGAGCAGCGGCTTCAAAGCAAGGCGAAACACGCACACAACACGAGAGACAACCCACAGAGATAGAGAGAGAATGTCATCTCCTTTAGTGACCGGCGGGTGCTTTGCTCTTAAGTCTAAGATTAATGGCAAATACTTGCGCTACTCGCCTGAGAAAGAGAAAATCCTTGAGGTGAGTGGGGAAGATGTCCTCAGTCCCTACACTAGGTTTCGTGCAGAGCTGTCCAGGGAGCACGACGGCCACGTTCACATCAGATGCTGCTACAACAACAAGTACTGGGTCGCCCGTGAGGTTAACCAGCAGTGGTGCCTCATGGGTGATGCAAATGAGCCCCAAGAGGACCTATCAGATCCTTCTTGCACGGTGCTCCGGCATGAACCCAGCAGTGTTCACGTCGATGATGTCAAGTACGTATGGCTTTCCATTTGACTACTCCTTGCTCATATATGCCATAACTTGTGCCAAGTACTACGTCATCATTGAAATTGTTGACGTCCCCACAGCTGATGAACTGAACTAATTTTGCACTGACTTTTCTGTGTTGAGGTCAACAAAACAAATATGGAGGGAGCACGTATATATGTGAAACTATTTCAAGGTCAATCCATGTGTGTAATTGTTGTCACAAAATATTGCAAAGAAGTTGATTACAGGAACCAAGAAACAACTTTGATTTGCTTGGCTTCACATATCCTTTTTAGGAGGGATTAATTATATGTGCATGTAGAGCTCTTGCAAGATAAAGGAAAATATGTGCTCAAGGTGATAGCTATAATTACGCCGTTTCGTCACACTGGAATTTAACGGACATTTCCCTGTTTCTGAAGGCTATATTCTTAACTCATCAGATTGGCATAATACCACGGATAATAAATATAATGATTCTTGGAACAGCAACCCCAGTAGCAACTGTAACTCATATATTTGTGGATATTCTGTCATATATTGAATTATTAGGTATATTTTTCACATTTACAAGTGGACAAACTATACACTGATGACATAAGCACAGCCATGTCATCTTTTTTTGCTGGTAAGACATGTCATTTTTAATGGACTTCATTATTTAATTGGCACTTTCTCCATGATGTTTTAGTATATTGGTACATATGGCAATAACGCTAAGTTTTGTAATAAACAAGTATACATGTTTTTTTTCAGATGCCATGACATAGTAAAAATATATATATGTGAATAAAATTAATCATAAATGGACTCCGGAAAAAAAAACAAGATTTCTATTAGTATGTGTAGGCTTAGCACAAAAAAGAAAGAAAGAAAGACACAGTTAACATGAGGGTTATACATGTTGGTAGTTAAATTGATGTAATCCCTACAAAGGAAACTTTCATATTTTTTGAAGCAAAGGAAAGTTTCATATTGTTGCTTATGGTGGCATATGAAAGCTTTGTAGAAGAATCTGACGCTAGATATATATTTTTTTTTACGGCAGCTTGGAGCACGCCAGGCTCAAAAGAAGTGTTTACATGCGCGCCGATGCTCATCCAACCGAAAAGACCCTCAGAGCTGGCTCCTTGCTGCTAGGAAACAAAGATAAACCAGATGAAGAAGATGCCTACACGTTTAGTGTCATCAATCTAGAAGGACAAATGCTACTGCCCAAATACGTTTGTTTCAAGGGTGACAATGGCATGTACCTCAGGGCGAGGAAGGTTGAATGGAACCTCAACTACTTGGAGTTTTCGTCGGATGACATTGCTGATCCAACGGTGAGAAACATCATTCACACAAACAGCGATGGCACCATCCGCATATACTCGAGTCACTATGGTAAGTTCTGGAGGCGCAGCCCCAACTGGATCTGGGGAGACTCCGATGACACCACCAGTAGGAATCCTGACACGGTGTTCCGAGCGCTCTTGCTTGGGGGCGGCAAATGCGCACTTCAGAACCTCGGCAACAACAACTACTGCAAGAGGTTGACCACCGAAGGCAAGACGAGTTGCCTCAACGCTGCGGTTCCTACCATCACAAGGGAGGCACAGCTAGAGCTGCATGAAACTGTCCTATCTCGAAAGATCTATGGCGTTGAGTACCGCCTCAAAGATGTCAATATTCATGACCTCAAGCCCCGCACTTTTTACACTAAAACAATTGCTAACAGCACAAGTAGGCCCCACAAGAGTAAGCTAACCATATCTTACAGTGTAACGACGGAGAGGAGATGGGATTCAAATGTCTCCTGGAAGCTTGGTGTGACAACCACCATCAAAGCTGGGGTTCCAGCAATTGCAGAGACATCAGTTGAGATCTCAAGTGAGTTTAGTGGATCATACACCTGGGGAGAAACTCAATCTCACACTGAACAGCAATCAAATGAAGAAGAAATTGAGGTCCCTGCACACAGCAAGAGGACAGTTCGAGTGGTGGCAACAGAGGGAACATGTGAAATTCCCTTCTCATACATCCAGGAGGATATGTTAACAACCGGAGAGATAGTTGTTACGAAGATGCATGATGGGATCTACCGTGGAGTCAACAGCTATGGTTTCGAGACGCAGATCAACGAATAGAAGATCTGAGAAGACAACTCAATAATGCAATCTGAGAAGCCCTTTGCATGTTGCCAGTATGATGGGATCTACCGTGTGCTTTTATTTGATGTGTTTTATGTTGCGTGTGCGCTATTATGTGTTGTACTTTGTCATGCAAACTTTATCTCTCAGCATATAATATTAGCTTGGTCATGCAAACTTTATCTCTCAGCATATGATTTCGTCGACCGTAGCAATGCACAAGCACGAAGAACCTAGTAGAAATACAATGCGGGTTAGGGCTTTTTTTTGCAAGTAATGCTACACGTACGCCGCGGATGTGCAACTGTCATCCTAACTTGCAGTGCAAGTTAGGATCTGCTGACGCCATTTGAAGACATGGGCCAGAAGCATCAAGAAACTCTCTGCGGCGTGAGGCAGAAACGCATTCTCACTAAGCTCTTGGTCCAGGCTACCGCGCTCCGCATCCATCCTGCCAAGAGCAGAGCACATCCGATGTGTAAAGCAGTCATGACCCTCAACCCTGTAGGCGCACCGCCGCCTGATCCGGTAGTTGTCGTGCTCCACGCACTACAGCAAACCCGACAACTTTCGGCGGTAAAAAAACCGCCAAAAATAGGGCTTCCCGCTGAAAATAAGCTATTTTCGACGGCTTTTGCTTATTTTCGGCAGTATACGGCCGCCATCCGAAAAGCGCTGAAAATAAGCTTATTTTCGGCAGAAGCCGCCGAAAATTAGTTATTTCTAATTTTCGGCGGCTAGTAAAAAGCCCCCGAAAATTAGTGAGTTATAATATTTGGCGGCCACTAAAAACAGCCGAAAATTATTTTGGTTAATTGTCGGCGGCCTGGGCACGGCCGCCGAAAATTAATATGGTTAATTTTCGGCGGCCACTCCCAGGCCGTCGAAAATTATTGCGACCAGGGGCCAAAATTTTCCCCAAATTTCATTTTAATTCCAGATTTTCATAGAAAATACACATATATACAATCTATTGACATCCATAATATATCACATGCATTCACATATCCATTCAAAACTTCCATAATTAACATCCATTGACACATGCCAAGTCCACAAACAATATTGCACAAATGTCAAATATATCACAAGTCCAGAAGTTATACAATTCGCAAGTCCATAATAAGTTTCATAAGTCTATTAAGTTCACTAGTCCACCACTTGACATAGAAATTCAACTGTCACCTGCAGGATTGTTGGAGTTTTGCCCGCTACCTCTGGAGGCAAAGAGGTTGTTGACGAATTGCATCTCTCCGGATTGCTAAGACAGAAATTACAAATGACACAATTAGTTCAATATTTTTATTGTGTGACAACACATTAATGGGACAAATGAAATATTTGATGCAGCTAACCTCCTCCGAAGGTTGTCCCAACGCAGGCGCCGGTGGGGTGTTTGGTAAATGTTGGGCGCAAAGTTGCCCGATCCCTATTACACACAAAATGAATAAGTTCTAATCACTACCCGATCCCTATTACACACAAAATGAATAAGTTCTAATGACTAGTGGACCGACTATAGTTGAAATTGAGTAAGTTTGGATAGAGTCAACAAGTTTGGCTACCATTAACTAGAGTTAGTTATATTGACAAATTTCTCTAGCCTAAGCTGCAGGAGACGGCATCTGAGCAAACATTCCCCACTGTGGCGGTTGTGGTGGTGGCTGCATTTCCGGGAAGACAATGTTATGCCCCTGTTGCTGGAACACTGCCTGCAAAATGCATCGCACAAATATTAAGTCCTGTGAAAGATAGAAATGCAAGGTGTTGACATTCATACTCACTTGAATTGCTTCCTGCTGTTGCGCTTGAACTCTGAACCAGTACTCTTGATGCTCCTTCATGTACTGCTCTTGTGCTTTTTGATATTCATCACGCCGCCGAAGCTCTTCCTGTAACCTCTGTATCTCCATCTCTTGTGATGTGCGGTGCTGACTGCTGCTACTGCCGCCCCAACTCTGCGAGGAAGATCGCCTTGGAGGTAGAACTTGTCTCGAGTCGATCATGCCATTGAACATAGAGTACCTTCAAAATTTAGACATAGTGTTGATACTAGTACTATTGTTTATCGAACACAACTAGGAAATTCCATGGACATACAGAACTTACAGTCCATGCAACTTGCCACCACTGCTAGTATACACAGCTTGACTGTCGATGGGTTCCTTTCTCCAGTCAAAATCTTCGCCGTGACGTCTAACTGCCTCCTTCCCATATTCAGCCTGTAAGTATCATACAACAAAGTTGGACTAACCAGCCGGTCTGTGGCTAACTGAGTGCACAACACATTAGGTTGTGAAGGGTCTGGTCCCTTGTGACCAATGACATATAGGTCTATATCGCTGATCTGCTCTCCAGTCCTAGCTGTCTGTATGGAGATGTTAGTATCGTACAATGTTAAATAGTAGAACGGAAAAAACATGAAGCGCATATCTTACATAGCGTTGCGCTTTCCGACGGTATCCGTTGGCTCCAAGCTTATGACTGGAGTTCGCGGTCCCAACATTTCTTTTCTTTCTTGATAGCTCTTGAAATTCTTGGGAAGCCCACAACTCACAAAGTGCCCTGAATATCTGTGGATGGTCTTCAAACATCGGATGCCCGATCTGCATGTACACGGGTTAGTATATCATAAGAAAATCTTATAATATGAAAAAACATCACATGTCCCAAAAGTGGGTATTACCTCTTCATACTGCTCAGCGGTCAGGAAAATCTCCGAGCAGTCACGAAACCTGCCCAATCGCTGCCCTTGAGCCTTAAGCCAAGCATTTGTTACTTGTAGCCGAAGGTTGGAGAATGCATCACTGCATATCTTCCTGGCGGCCTGGTCAAGAACTCGATCTGCATACTCTTGCTCTGAGGGATCCACACGGAAGTAACTCTGCAACATCAAATTTAGTTCTATCAAGAAAATATCTGCATATATGATACAAATCAGACATATAATAGAAAGAAATTTACCCAAAATTTGTATCTCACGAGTCCCTGAGCAGTTCCATATGTAGCATTTGGTGCAAGGGCAAAATGCTTTCAACTAGTCACCACAATGGTGGCACCATCCTTATTCACAACTCCTGGATAGTGCAAATGAACCAGATTACCTAATACGGCGTTAGGAGACCTACGGTGTCCCGCCCCATCCCAAGAAACATCCTCCTATTGCCTACAAAACAAAATAACATATATCATGCATGCAAACATTTTAAAGTAAACAAATACCTATAGCAAATACATACCCGTCAGCCAATGGTCTGATCAGTCTTCTATCCGCAGGGTTGGGAACTGGAGGAGGGTTGACAGTGTGGCTCTTCCTAGTCCGTCACTGTTGGACCACCTCCTCTGAAGAATCCCCACCCATCGGGTCTTTGTCCTCCTGCTCTGCTCCAGCCTCGTCCTCCTGCTCTGCTGTAGCCTCCTCCTCCTCCTCATCATCATCCTGCTGTTGCATATATTTCAAACATATACATATGAAATAATATGTAGAAGTACCTCGGTTCTTTGAAAGGCAATTGGTACCCCTGGAAGAGGTTTCTGCCTGGGAGCATCTTCCCCGCAAACCCCCTCGCTGCTTGCTTGAGCTTACGATTCATCCTATTGATGAAAACATACATATCATTTAGTATACAAATAAATGATAACATGCATATGAAGTACAAAAATATAAATTACAGAAATTTAAAGTACAGAGAAAAATGATTTACTTATCAAAACTCATCAACATCACGGTTAAGTTGTCGCCTCCATTTTAAACCAGAGGAGCCAACTCTTTTCTTAGGTGCTTGTCGTTTTTGTTTCTTTGGAACCGTGAGGTTGTTATGGTCTCCTTCCAAGAAATTCAGACCTACACTGAGCTCGATAATGAAAGTTGTTGGCAATTATTCTTCTTGATAAACTTCAGGAACTTCATCAAGCTCACTAGGATGGTAACCAGGATCACTAGGAGTATGTAAACGTTCATGAGGATTCACTTTGTGAACTATCCACCAAGCTCACATCTTTTCGTTTGGATAAGGTAAATAATAAACTTGCTCAACTTGGTGTGCAAGGACCAAATTGTTGTTGCCCCTCAGCTTTTCATTATGTTTGACTTCAACCATGCCATAACGGTTCTCTTGAACCCCTTTAAAGGGATCAAACCAATCAAAAACAAAGAAGAATAGTTTTAGTTTCATATCATCGATGAACGTAAACTCCAGAATTTTTTGTATGACTCCGTAATAATTGGATTCACGTTCTTCCGCATCAATAGCCCTACACACCACCCCACTGTTACATGTGGCTGTGAGAGGACGAGTGGCTTCAAATGGGGCTGAACAAAATCGGAATCCATTTACATCGTACCGCCCGTAGCTTCTGACAGTCACTTTACCAAGCGATAGCTGAACCAAGTCTTTATGGACATTTTCATCTACTTCTGTGCACTACATAAGACATGTACCTAGTTAGTACAAGACAAATACTCTAGATATGTAATACGACACATAAATATGGCACGAAAAGGTTCATACATAATTTCTGAACCAGTCGATGAAATTTGGTTTCCCATTTATGCCATGCTGTCGCATGTTTTCGATTTGCTTACTTGTAGGTTGCTGCCTAGATGTCCAATTTTCTCTAAAAATGTACTATAGAAGAAAGCAAATAAATGGATAATGAGTACACCAAGATAGCAGTGGTAACTAAGAAACAAAGTACTCATTACGACACATACTCAAAATATTGTTCCATCTATCTTATGTTGGCGTACATGTAGAGCAAAACAGTTACTCATTCCTCCTGCTTAAGATAGTAGCGCGACCAGCTACTAGCACTAGTGCCTCTCCATTTGAAAATTTGAAGGTCCAAGAGAGGAGGTTCTTCAGGCACATTGTATCACAAAGTAGGAGCATTAACATTGTGTTTCTCGGTAAAATATACACTTGAAAAATATGATATCTCCTTAAGAAGAAATGCTTCTGCGATACACCCCTCAACTCTAGCCTTATTGCCAACCATTGACCTAAGATATTTGAGAGCCCTTTCAATGTGGTACATCCACCTATATTGCGTTGGCCCGCCAACCTTAGCTTCATAGGAAAGATGAACAAGGAGATGTTGCATTGGATTGAAGAACCCTGGAGGGAAAATTTTCTCCAATTTACATATCAGCACAGGTACATATATCTCTAGCTTGTCCATCATCTCTCTTTTAATCTCTTTAGCACATAACTGTCTATAGAAATGGCTTAGCTCAGCAAGCGCCGACCAAACTTCATCGTCCAGATAACCGCGAAACATCACAAGTACAGCCTTTCCATGATAACGTGATAGTCATGCACCTTCAAACCATTAAGCTTCATGGTCTTCAGATTCACAACCCTTTTCAACCCCACTGCGTACCCATCAGGAAATTTCAAAATTTTCATCCATCTCATCACTTCTTTCCGCTCCTTAGGTTTTAGACAAAACGGGGCATGAGGTTTACCTCCACTTGGGGTGAGTTCAAGGGTTGGGCGGTTGCAAATCTGTGTCAAGTCCCTTTGGGCCTTTATATTGTCCTTTGTTTTGTCACTGAAATCCATGCAAGTGCTTATGATGCTTTCAGCAACATTACGTTCCTGATGCATAATATCAATGTTGTGTGGAAGAATCAATGCCTTGGTATATGGGAGTTCCCATATTCCACATATGTGAGTCCAGCTATGCTTCACTCCAAAGCCTTCATACCTAGTATTTTCCTTGTTTGGTTTAAGGCCTGTGAGCTGATCAGCAATTTCTTGCCCGCTTAGCCTTTTTGGTGGTCCCTGATAGTAGACGTTGTCTTTCCTGAAGCTATCCTTTTCGCCTCTAAATATATGATCGGAAGGCAACCAACATCTGTGGCAGTCAAAGTAGCAGATCTTCCCACCAAACTCAAGACGAAAACATCTAGTGTCAGCTGCACATATCGGACAAGTCAAGGTTCCATGAACACTCCATCCAGCAAAGATTCCATACGCTAAGAAATCATGAATTGACCACGGGTACGCGGCCCTAAGGGTGAATTTCTGCTTCAAGGAAATGTCATATGCTTTGATACCTATCCATAGTTCTTTCAACTCTTTGATCAACGGTTGTAACATCACATTGAGTTTTGTTCCAGCATGTTCCGGACTGGGTATGATGAAGCAAAGGAATATGAATTCATACTTCATGCACATGGAAGGTGGAAGGTTGTATGGAATAACAAACACAAGCCAACAAGAGTATGAAGATGCCATTTGACCGAAAGGTGTGAAGCCGTCTGTTGCCAAACCGATGCAAATATTTCTCGGGTCCTTAACGAACTCAGGGTCAAAGGCATCCAAAGCCTTTGCATGCATCGGAAGCAGAAGGATGCGCCATGACCCTTGGGTTGTCACATATACCTTCTTTGTGCCACCGCATGTGGGGGGCCACATTCTTTGAGACGAGGAGCCTTTTAAACAAAGGTGACATAGGGAAGAAACGTAGATGCTTTTCTGCAATGTCCGTCTTCATCTTTTTGTCATCCTCGTTTACTACCTCAATATATCTCCCTTGGCCACAGTGTAAGCACTTTTTCTCCTTGTAGTCATCCCAGAAAAGCATGCAGCCATCTGGACACATATCTATTTTCTCATAGCCCATACCAAGGGCTTTGGTCAACTTCTTGCACTGATACATGTCTTTAGGCAACTTGTGAGGTTGTGGAAACACATCACGGATCAATTTCACAAGCTCATTGAAACAACTATTCGAAAAGAAATACTTGGACTTAATGGCCATGAGCCGAGTCACAAATGCGAGAACAGACACTTTTGTGTGTTTGTGCAAGGGCTCTTCCGAAGCTTCAAGGTGCTTGAAGAACTCCTCAACCTCCTTTGTAGGTGGATCCTCAGAATTTACATTGAACTCAGACTGAATAGCGTCTAGCATTTCATCCATCCTATCAACATCCGTCAAATCATCAGCCGCTTCACCTTCCACCTCAACCGGGGTTTCATTCTCACCGTGGAAGGTCCACGTTTCGTAGTTCGGCGTAAAACCAAATTCAACCAAATCCCTCACCACAGCCATTCTGCTACATAATACTTGGTTTCCATGCTTGTTGCATGGACACCAGATCTTATCCCAACCATGCTTGCTGCATGCTGCAAATGCACGGTCGATAAAAGCCTGTGTCTTACTCCTCCACTCAGCAGAGTGAGCTTTACCCCACTCTTATCCCAACCATCATACATTCATCGGCGATCTTCGCCCATACTTGAAGCTATAGATGAAACCAAAATGGATGTTAAGTATTTTTTTAATTCTACGTATTGCGGCCCTACATCTATAGGTAAAGATATATCCTAAACCCACCCAAGAGTGGCCGATAGAGCACGGATTTATGATGGGTCCGCGGGGTCCGAACGAAATTTCGGCAGCATAACCCCGCTGTTCTCCAGCGGCACGCCTAAATATGGTGCAGTGGAGAACAACAGGGTTATGCTGCCGAAACCTCGCTTAGACCCCGTGACTCATCATAACTACCAAGCTCTATCGGTTACTCAGAGGCTGTCCAATAAAAGGACAATTCCAGACCTGCACGTCTCACACGCGCAAGGCACGTGAGACGTGCCGGTCTGAAATGGGTGACACATAGGTTTCGTAACTCTACCGTTATGTGGAAGTTCAAACAGTAAAAGGAATTATTAATTGCTGATTTCATTATTACTATTTTATTTTCAACCCCGGATATCAACAAAACTATATTCCGGAACCCTCATCCACTTGGGATTTACGTATTCAAATAGACTAAACTAAACTAAACTCGGCTTATTGACTAATTATTAGATGTTTTTGTTGAATTATTGACTAATTATTGTTAGTTTCAATTTATCTTTTACTTTTAGAAAATGCCTAAACTAAACTAGCATGCCAAATTCATTAATTATTTAAGAAAACATCATGAACATAAATAATAACTACCTAACATTTGGAAAAAAAATGATAACTTAACTTATAATATATACTATTAAACTTCTAATCGCTACTTTCGACGGCCAAATACATAAAACCGCCGAAAATTAACTATACAATAAATAAATAAAATAAAAAACAATTACCTGGCTGCGGGTGCGGGGGCCGGGCGTGCGGCGGTGTAGGTGTGCGCGGGGTGGGCCGGGCGGGCAGCGGGCGCCGGTCAGCGCAGGCAGCGGTGGGCGGGCGGCGGCGCTGGTTCGCGAGACGGGCAGGGGCTGGAATTTTTGGAATGAAGAAGCGGGCGTTGCTACCGCTGGGGGTAATTGATCGGCCTTAATTTTTGGTGGCCAGATCCTGCGGCCGCCAAAAATAACACAAATTTCGACGGCCAGGGACTTCGGCTGCTGAAAATAACACAATTTTCGGCGGCCATAGGTTTGGCGACCGAAAATTATATAATTTTCGGCAGCCAGGGACTTCGGCCGCCGAAAATAACACAATTTTCAGCGGCCAGCCTCTGTCCGCCGAAAATTACATAGGTATTTTCGGGGGTGACCCTCTGGCTGCTGAAATTAAATTTCGCCGAAAGTCTTTAGGTTTCCTGTAGTGATAGGGTTAGATCATTTAATAGTTATGATGTTAATGGATATCGCGTTCACACAACAAGACATGAGTAGAGTCGGCCTTGATGAGTTTTTACGTCAGGTCTTGATGAGGTTGAGTATTATGGAAGAATTAAAGATATATACGAACTCACATTTCATGGTTGCAAACCTCTTAATCCTGTCATATTGAAATGCCATTAGTTTGATCCTTAGGTAGTGAGACAGACCCCTAATCTTGGGCTAGTCGAAATTTGACAGTCACCCATCTTAATAGGAGACGATGTCTATATTGTGACTCAACAGGCCCCACAAGTTTACTATCTCTCATACCCGTGCCAAACTTATGACCGTCTTAAGGGTTGGGATGTTGTGTACAAGGTATCTCCACATGGTAAACTACCTATTCCAAACAATGAAGATTACACATAGACCCAAACACATATGACAGAGTGTTCTTTCAAGAAGTTGTGTTACAAGGAAGTTTTGAGATAGACCTAACCGAAGCGATCGGAATGAAAGTAGACAATGAAAGGGGTGTTGATGAGGTCGCTTGAGATGAGGTTCATAATGTGAAGGACTTAAAATTACTTCAGAGATTACATCTAGGCAATGATAGTGATGACAACATTTCTCCATCAGAGCACGGGCATGATTATATCGACATATGTGATATTGTTGATGACACTTATGATCCATCTAATCCCGATCATGATGATTATTTCAAAAATACATGTATGTTCCGTACTAATTAATTTACTATTTGTACTACTATGTTATTTTCTAATAATGTTTTGTTTATTTTGTATCTCTTCATAAGTACGTCTTGTTTATCTGTGTTGATTGGTTTACTCTTTTCAATTGCAGGTGATTGAACAAAGATGGTGGGCGGTTTGAGGAAGATAACGTCACTTTACCAAAGAGGGTGTGATGCATCTGAGGACTCCGGGAGGATCAGGAGTCGAGGGAAGGGTGCAGCGAGGTCATCATCACCTGTAGCTATGTCGTTGTCTTTGTCTTTGTCCGAGGAGGAGGTATCTTTTGCACACGACGACTCTGGTGATGAGGAGCAGGTAGAGGTGGAGCGCAAGAGGAGGAGGAGGAGGAGGCAAGGGGCTCCGCCGTTCGTCGGGTGTCTGGTTGTGAGGTCCCTCAAGCTCCCGAGGTGACCAATACTGTGACACCCTAGGTGTTTAAAATTCCAAATAAGTAATTTTGGAAAACAAATAAAAAAATTTAAGTTAAAGGAAAAATCTCATAAAGGCAAATTAACAAAGAAAGATTAAATGGGAATTCAAAATATACATTTAAATGCACAAAATCAAGTGAATAATGTGTGAGGATTAATTTCATTTTAAAAACAACCCACAAAAATAAATTGAGCTGAAAAAAAGTACATTTAGTGACATGTGCTATATTAGTAGTGGACCTTTGCAAATCAGCCCAAAATAAAAAGAAATCCATCCTTTTTAGCACAAATTTGCAATTTTAAATTAGTTTGCAAACCATAGCTCAAATGAAAAATTGCATGAAACAAGAGTTGTAGATCTTGAAAAACTGAACAAAAAATGGTATTCAAAAGTTTTTCATTTAAGGCTAGGAACAGGGAGTAAATTTTAGTTTACAGTTGGGTCCCTAGATTTTTCTCTATTCATAGAAATAGCCCTAACTCTATCTCTCTCCTTCCACCCGCTCTCTCTCATGGCGCCGTACGCCGCCGGCGCTCAGGGACGGCAATCTGCCCTAGGTTCAGCCGATTCCTTCCCCGGTTTGCCTCCTGGCCATCCCAGCTGGCTGCGCGAGAGTTCGCCACGCACCCAAGATCCCTAGACCGGCTGCCACGCCGCCAGCCGTGCGTCATGCAGCCCCGTCGCCATCGCCGTTCGCCATCGACGCCCTTCCAAGCCGTGGCCATATTAACCTCCCCAAGCGTTGTGCAGCACGCCCAGAACGACCTCCCCCTCGCCCAGGCCTATAAAAGGGGCAGCACCCCTGTGCGCGCGCCCAGACACGCCCGCCCTCTCGCCATTGTCGCCGGCGAGCTCGCCGTGGCCAGCCCTCTACAGACCCACATTGCCCAAACTGCCCACGCTATTACCTTTCCTAGCCACTACTTAAGCTCCCAAGCCGGACCGCCCCACCTCTTCCCCGCCGGAGCGCCGCCGCCACGGTTCAGTCCCGCCGCCGGCCGCCGGTTCCTGTGGAACCGCCTGCTCCACCCCACATTGCCTCCCTCGACCCCGTACTTGCCTTCCTCGTCGCCTGGTGGTGCTCAGGAGCCCAAGAACCGACGCCCAGAACCACCGGAACCCCCTCGCCGGCGTCCACCTAGCTCGAGCTCCGCCCCTCACCGCCGACGAGCCACTTCCGGCCACCCCAACCTCAATTCCGAGCACCCAGAGGTGCGCAAGGCTCTTCCCTATCCATTCCCCCACCTAACCCATGTCGTTGAGGACGGCTATAGCTGGAACAGCGCGGACGAGTAGCGCTCTGCTCGGCTCCGGCGAGCCCAAGGACCCAAATGCAATTTTAAAACTTGATTTCAAGGGTCAAAGTGCAAATGTTACATGAACCCCTATATTCAAAAATGTGAATTTGTAAATTCGATATAAAATTGTAGAAAAATCCTAAAAATGCGAACTCGAATGGGATGGACTTTCTGAACTAAAAGCTACAACTTTCTCAACAGCCACATTAGCTAAATCCGAATAGTTTTCCCTCTAGGTTAAATGCAAGTTTAAATGTAGTATAAATGTTCTAGGAGTTTGGCTTATAGTTTTTGAATAATTTTTTACCAGAATGTTCCTCTTGCTGGATCTAGTACCTGGTAAAAGTTTGAACCCCAATGCATCCTTGGAACTAGATGAAAACCATTCACTTTTGTAAATCTACTAGAAAGCTTCACAGTTTATTTGTGATAGATCTACTACATTTCTGTTCATGAAACTTTTTCTAGGAGTTAGACTTGGTAAATAAACCTCAATGCACCAGTTTGGTTATTTCTAGATCTGTTTTGCTCTTTATATGTTTTAATCCTCATTAAATAGCCATAAATCATGGAATATAGTTGGATTAGCTGGAAAAATATCAAATTTATATCAAATCTTGTTCTTGAGTATATAACCATGCCTGAAAAGTTTGGGAACCAGATCTTTAATAGAACATGAGTTATGGATTACTCTTGCTATCACATTAATTTGTTTGTAAATTTTCTCCTGGTAGATATAGTGTGTTTTTATCTCTGCAAATCAAACACAATAATACTAGATTGATAAGTATACTGTGCAAAAAGTTTGAACATGTTTACATTAAAGAATCTATCCTGAATATTTATGCATGTTTAAAAAAAAGTAAATACAAAAATAAATATTGTGCTGTAGAAAAATGCTCATATTTTTACTGAAGCACGCTAACATTGCAAGAAAGATATGGTAAAATTTCGAAACACAAATACACTATATAACTCTCTGTAGAATTTAAGCTTGTTATATTAAGTTTAAAATTGTCGAAATTATTACTTCTGTTATATGCTTAGTTAAATAATGGAAAAATTATAGTAAGACGGATATCATTTGTAGTAGTCCCTATAAAAATTTGAGTTACAAAAACTTTAGGAATCATTCTGTATATATTGTGATTGATATTAACATACTAGGTTTTAATCATTTTTTATACTTGCTGTGCTTACTGTTTTTGGCTGAAAATTTCATCTTGATTACCTAAATATAGGTTCTGCATCGCGTAATTTTTGCAGCACCAGAAAATTCTCTTAGCTCATGGAATAAAAAGGTCAAATCCCTTTATGAATAATAGCTTTGAAAGAAAAACCTAACCAAGTTCACCTTATGAAAATAAATTTAATTAGAACTACTCTATAAATGATTGCCCAGTAAAATTATGTTAAAAGAAGTCCATCACTTAAAACACATAATCTTGGTTTACAACTCTATAGTGAAGGAAAGCTATACATATTAAAAACACCTTTTGTAACAAACACTTCTTGCATTCATATAGAAACGGTCAATTTATCGGATGCCGTATACGAGTTGACTCCTACTGGTGAGACCGTTGTGGACGGTAGTTCTTTGAATCAAACTGAATTGAATCAAGACCCGGACTAATGTCTGGAAGAGCCCAAGGCTATTTTTGATAGTGCCCAAGAAGGCAAGCCACGGTGCATAATCCCATTATTTTCATGCATATTTACATTCACGTATTATATATCTGTTGTAATAATTTTTCTGCGCATTTACGTTCTTAGGAGTCAATTGAAATCGTAGTTCCATACCCCTAGGTACCTATGTAATGTTACCCAGTGCTTTTTTCTCGATTAGTAGCCCCACTAAGTAGGTACGATAGAAGTCGAGTCGTTTCCTACCTCTCGCGAGATTATAGGAGTTGACTATCTTTCACTACAAAAAATCTGTTGATCCATGACGATTAAATTTCGTCATAGATCACTAAAAAACCATCATAAAATAATATCTATGATGATCTCAAATTGCGTCATGTATTGAGCGTCATAGATTACACCTCGTGACGTTCCTTAAATTTTCGTCACAAATTACTTGATCCATGACGTTTTGAAACTGTCATAAAATGTCTCCGGGCCCCCAAAGCCCAACCCCAACCCATTTTCTATGACGAAAGTAAACGTCACAAACAGTATAATTTTCATCACGAATTCAATTACCATGTCACACATTGATGACATGGAGAATGACATGGCTGTTGACATGGCGATGACATGGATGACAACGATGATATGTAAATTGACGTGTACGATGACATGGCTGCTGACATGGCAATCGACATAGCTCGTGACATGGCAAGCGACGTGGCAGGTGACGTCAACAGCACATCACATGAGTAAATGGCCCAATTCAGAGTGGGACACTAAGTTGGGCCTAATTTCAGCCCAAGATTAATTATCAGCAAACCAGATTTAGGTTTATACACAGCCCATTTATTAAAAATGAAGTTCCAACCCAGAATTCACAATAAGCAATTCAAGCCCAAATTCACATGAATAAGGTTTCCATCACATACATTTCCATCTATCAAAACTAGTAGTAACATTCCAAGACAACATTGACCCGAAACAACAAAAGGTAGGTTTCATCAAGAATAGGAACCAGCAGTAGCAAAGTGTGATTCCTGCGGAAGTTGAAGTTCCACCAAAAGCCAACAGACCACCAAAATAGCAAGCTGCAGCAGCAAAGTTTATTTGATTCTTACAAAGTTGAAGTTCTACCAAAAGCTAACAGAACACCATTGCACCTGCACAGCAAAACTCAAGCAGATTAGAGTCACGGTACAAAGATGAGTAGATCAAAAGTGAGCTACATGTTAGGCAACATGAAACAATCATAAATAATCTGAACAGACCACCAACTGAGTGACACCCAGCAGCTGCTTTACTACTAACATCAAGAAATAGGAATAGTGCTAAACTGATTGAATAGCCAAATGAAGTAACTAAACATGGCCAACAAACTTGCGTTAGCAAATAACCTGAGCTGTTGCTGGACTGCAGAACAAAACAGAGATTGAAGAGAACGCAAGGTAAACCTTTAATTCTAGATAGGTTCTCATGATATAGAACAATAAGACATATCTTTCTTGCCCATCTAACAATCCATTTTGTTACAGCCAAGTGACCCAAATTAATAGCTAAAAGTAATGAAGACTCACTATATGAAAGCTAAGAGCACTGGAATTAATTAACAATGAAAGAAGCTGCAAGAGCACTCAAGCTCAACCTATATGTTATATCCCAAAGCACAGGAGTATGTGGTGAAACATGATCATAGGAGACTTCATATTTGAATGGTAAAATTATCGAATAGCATTTAATTATACTGTAAATATTTGAAGCAGCATGACGGCATTGAGGTGCTCACAGGGAGTAATGCTGTGGCTGGATGCCTGGATCCATGAGCGCCTGGTCCTCCTACCGCAATGCGCAAAGCATGTCACGCACCTGCTGCCGGCTCAGCACTGAAATGACCAACGAGCACTCAGACCACTATTATCATTTTAGCCCAGCCCAAGACATAATGCATATTTACACAATCAAACAAACACAATGTCATCACATACAATAATATAAGTTCGATCTCATGACAAGGGATAAATTAAATTGCACGCATTAGGGTTGACTGACACATTGAACAAATTGCACAAAAATACAACACTATTAAGAGAAGAATAGAATTTATACCGGAGCTATTGGCCTGCTACTGGATCGGGTACTAATTATTAACTATTGCTATTTTATTAATGGAATAACATGCAAACTATAGGCAATATCATTTATATCCCAGCTAGGCATTTCAACAAACAGTTGATGTATATATGTGTATGGGAATCAGAGCACCTAGACCACAAATCCAATTCAAACATGCACTCTCTTGGTCTACCTAGATGCTCAAAAGCCACACATTAAATTATGCTAGGATTGAGTTCACTAGCTTAAAAGCAAGGTATTGAACTAGAGCACCTGCAACTTGGCATGGTGACCTAAAGTAGCCAGGGTGGCCGACGGTGAGATCCAGAACTCCCTACCATCCACCTCTAGCTGAATCGACCATTATAAACCTCAGCTCCTCAACCTTGAGCACACTGAACAAACATCACACAGTATCAAACTTTGCAATAGAAATAGCAGTGCTCAGATATTGTGCAGCAACAAACAAGCGAGCACTATGCAGAGAGGAGGCACCTTCCACAGGCCCTGAAGAAGCTGCGACGGGGTGCTCACATCATCCCCGATCTTGACAAGGCCTAGTGCCGCATGGCGAGGAGGTTACGCAGGCACCCCGCGAGGCGCATCCACTACCTGCAGACCAGCGAGGCGGCCCCCGTGAGGTGAGGCTCCGGATCCAGGCATGTCGGAAGCAGTCGAGCCCCTCACGGGATAGGGGGAGGTGAGAGCTCGCCCCAGATCTGGGGAGAAGAGAGGAGGATTTGGGAGAGAGTGGAGGAGAAGTGAGGAGGTAGAAAGAGAGAGAGAGGCTGGGCCAGCGTAGCATTGGAGGAGGAGATGCGCGGCGCTGGGAGGGGATGGGAGCGGCGCCACGTGCGGAGAGGGAGGAGCGGCGCCGCGCCGAGGAGAGGGGGTGGAGTCTGAGGGCGCGGATTCTAGGGTTTCAGCTAGTTTTATTTTATACGATAGGAGTGCGATCAGAGCCATCAGATTGGAGATGGATGGTTAAAAATGATTGGGCTATATGGGCTGAAATGGCCTTCTATGGTTAGCTTTCTCTTTTTCTTTTTACATTTTATTCACCATTGTAAAATAACACATAAAATTAATTATCTTACATACATCGATATTGTTTATATATAATAGAAACATATACATTGGCTATTAGAACTTTCAAGAATTTTCGAACCATTTAAATGAATTTCTGCATACTTGATATTCTCATGTGACTATGTTGTGGGAGAAATGAATCTTCATGTAATGTGGCTTTGTTAGCTTAGAGCGCACCTTAATGTTATCTTTGGTTGTAATTAGAGCTATGTTTATGTGCACTATATGAACAAGTTTCAGCATCTTCTTTGGCTAATCTGAGCCGTTGGCGAAAGAGTACCCGAAGACTCCGAGTATATGCCATGATACTCCGGACAGCTGTTCGGACATCCGAACGACAATCCGAAGACTCCAGGTATATGTCCGGATACTCCGAACATCCGTTCGGACATCCGGATAGTCCAGATACTCCGGATTTAGTGTCTGGACATTCTGGACAGTGACCCGGACACTTCGGATTTCCGCTGAAACACTCACAAAAAGGTCATTTTCATTTCTTTTTTGAGGGAACATGCTTCACCGTATGATTTATCTGTTCAACTGTAGCACGTGTACACACGCTATATTACAGAATTAAACGTACATGTGTTTTGTTATCAAATACCAAAACCCACTTAAACGCATCGGTAGAGGGCCCAATTAACCGTAGTAGTGTGAATACCTCATAATCTTATTTGAAAATTTTGTAACTTCTTATTGAATAATTTTACAAATGTATAATCTTGTCATAAAAGTTTAATAATACAAATTTATAATCTTGATCTCGGTCTACCTGGTAATGCCTTTAACGCTAATCAAACAAATCAAAGGCCGCAGTCCAGTGGGCCGCACAACTCTCTGACGAATGTGGTTGGTCGAACCCAAGGCCCATCTAATTTCTATTCTCATTTTAACTATGTCGTGCATGTAGTTTTATACAAATAAAATTAACGCCACATTGTTGTACTAATGACGAAAGTAGTTCAGTGGTTAAGCATGCACGTGTGGGTTGGTGGTGCGGGTTCGATCCCCATATGCTCTGTTACCCAGGTTTTGGCGTGTATTATGCAACAACATACATACAAAAACTAAACCTCTTGAATATTGGCGCGAAACAGCAAGGAGCGTAGTGGTGAGGCTTCTACTTCCCTTTGCTCATGATCTTGGGTTCGATTCCCCCTCCCCAAGTGTGCAGCTTTTTTTTTAATTAATGGTTGCGGTGGGTGGCGGGGCTGGTAACTGGGCTGGTGCGGTGGGTGATGAGGTGGTCTGGTGACGTGGCCTTGCTGGTGACTGGGCTGTATTGCTAACTGGGCTGGTGCGGTCGTTGATGAGGTGGCCCGGTGACGTGGCTTTGCTGGCTGGTGCGGTGGGTGATGAGGTGGTCTGGTGACGTGGCCTTGCTGGTGACTGGGCTGTAACTGGGCTGGTGCAGTCGTTGATGAGGTGGCCCGGTGACGTGGCTACCTACCTTCAAACGAAGATCAGCAAACCTAATGCAAGAAACATGAGGCTGACCCGGGGACAATACTTGCAGGTAAATATAGAACAATAATACTAATTTTTTCTAAGGTTAAGTATGCTTAATTTGATCTTAATATATGTCATATACTTGATGATGTGTAGGTGCCTCCGCGGTGGTGCACTCAGCATCTACAGTGCTGGGCAGTTATGGTGGACAAGTGGTGCGACCCCGAGTAGGAGGAGACACACAACACTTGCCGGGAGCGGCGTTTGATGATGCCAGGTGCACCACACCATCAAGGAAACCTTACCCTTGACAAATATGTTGCTAGATGGGTACATGAATTTATTTCTTTATTCTAACACTCAATTCAACATAGGTACTAATCCATCTTGATGTTTTTTCATAGTCGCCGGCACATAGTGGCCAGCCTTGCTCCCAGTTCAAGGCATTGGCTATGGCCAACAAGGGCAAGGCAATGTCCGACGTCGACTTCAACCTAGACGACACACCCTCAGCGTACAACAATGCAATCGTCCACAGCTGCCTCACTGAGTACACATCGATGGCAAGGGAGGTCCAGGGGCCAGATTATGATCTGAGCACCCGGAACCTTGATGGATAAGTCGTCATGAGGGTGGGAGGAGGCAAGAAGCATGGACAGTACTGGATTGGCGACAGCACACTTGACACAGCCACTACTCCCACTCTATCCCAGATTCGAGTAAGGAGCACGAGTTCAAGCCGGGCCATACGCCCATGACCAGACACTGCATAGTCCAGGATGAAGGCACTCCAGGTTATTTCTATTTTATTCATCGTTCATTATTTTTTACATATATTTGGTTTGCATTGTAACATTATTGGGGTAAAATATTGTAGGCCTAACTGGAAGAAGAGAGGAGGCTACAGGAGGAGATAGCATAGAGGATGGAGGCTGATCGACCGAGGATGGAGAGGCAGAGGATGGAGCAAATCTTTTAGTGGACGCAAAGCCTTGATGACTTCATATTGTCTTTCAAACTGTTCACCTTGACAATCATAGTTCATTAGGATAGGCGGTATCCGTTTTTCAACCACCGGCAGATCCATCAACAACTCACGAAGCCACAATGCCACGACTATGGCGGTATAGAATGTTCTAAGTGTTGGGTATTCTAACGATTGCGAAAGTGATTCCTCAGGCTCACGGATACAACTGTAGCTTTCCCATCAGAGAAGACTATTCCAAGGATATTGAATCCGAGGGAACATGTGTGTATACCCACAACTCTAGTAGTCCAAGGAAAACCAACCATCTAATGTAGGCGGAGGGTACAGAGGATTGCTGTAGTAGCACTATAGAAGAGTTCAAGGTCGATCTCTCGGGAAAGACTCACTTCGGGCACCAACTTACCCCTGAAATGGTCAATAGACTCCGGCCAATATCTCTACGCTATATCTGAACATGGAGGGTTACAAGGGTCCAACAGGGCTGTCACCACCTGCGGCCTACCTCTACAAATCGTGGGATATAAGGCAAATGAAGGTAACCCTTGGCCTAGACACCACGTATATACCACTGATTACTACCGCAGTCTAACTACATTTGGATCCTTGTAGCAAACTACGGCACTTTGTATAAATACATAGCAACGACGAACCCGCGAGTCAGAGAAATGATCTCACTCAAGTATAGATACTATGCAATACAGGAATAAAAAAAACACTTACTCATACCGGAGGAAGCCAGCATCTGTAGAGGTACATATCCGAGGTAGAGTGCTGAACTCAGCACTCCTCCGAGCTACTTCCTCTCTCTCTACCTCTCCCTCTCCCTACTCTAAGGACTAGCCTAGGAAGAGCTTTGCCATGGAGTGGAGTGCTACATCTTCACAAGAAGGTGGTGGTGTGTGGAATGAGGAGGGGAGACCTCCTTTTATAGTGGAGAGGAAGAGTGGGGGCTAAGCAAACATGTGGGCCCCACCTTCAAGAAGATAACATCAAATCTCCTGCCATCTCTTCTTATGGTAACCTTAACCACGGGGGTTGAGGATGCTTAGGGGCTACTCCACGTCAAAATGCACCTGGACGGGCTTTTGGCTAGGTTCGGCTGACCCCACATGGCAGCCTCCTTGGTAGAAGCTGCTTCAGGAAGTCAGTGTGAGACTGCACGAGAAAGATGGGCCCGGTTTGGCTCAATAGGGGTTCGGCCACACCCTTGTTGACACCATTTGGGCCCATCTTTGCTCGGTATACTCCTTGTGGGATCCTTATGGGGATCGCGGGGTGGACGGCCTGAAGTTGAGTTGATTTGGCATGTCATGTGGACCCTCAATCCTTATGTGGTGCTGTATAGGATCTTCTGTGAATTCCTATGGCGTCTTCTGCGTGTTTTGCTCTTATTCCCAACATGTGTTCCTGAAATAGCTATGCATACAATACATGTGGAACTAAGTTAATGATAACTCCTACCATTACTATTTATGTTCATTCATGGCGTGTTCAAGTAGGAGTCGACGACATAAATTTTGTACTTAAGAGCCGTCAACAACACCCCCACACTTAGCCTTTGCTCGTCCTCGAGTGAAGGAGAAAGGACTAAGGTGAAACATGACTTCCAAAGGAATGTAGCGAGCATAAGAGATATTCCGTACCTCATCTTGCACTTGTGAGCTTTGTTGTGTCTATCATTCCATCTTGGGCAGTTAAAGAATGGAACAGTTTCGGATCAAGTCACCTCAACTCCTTATGTCAAGTAGCTTGGGAAATTTTTTATGTGTTTTCAAAACAAGCCTTGCTTATCTCTTCATTTGATTCTCTTAGATCACTCAATGTGTATATGTCCTCACCAAGGCATTTGACTTGACTTTTCTTCATCCTACTTTTAGTGGTGGCTATATGTGGAGCTCAAGGTAGGTATGAATGATAAGGCATAATTGCATCACATATATTGCAATGTCAAAAACCGGATCCAAGGAGAAAAACTAGTCATCTAATCAGATCAAGATGTGCATGTGTATGGATATAGTGGATGGTAATGGTGGATGAAAACTCCTTTTGTAATCTTTTTTGACGAGAACATGGCTATCTTTCTTTTTTTTTCCTTTTTTTGTTTTCTTTTTTTCTTCAACCTTCACGTGCTCAATTTTTTTTGAATGCTTGGGCCTTCATGTGTCCATATTTTTTTTAGATAGCCCTTGTCTCTTTTATAACAATAGATGGAGAGAGAGAGAGACCAATACATATCATGGAGCTTTTATTTTATGTGATAAAAGTGGATGGTTGTTGACGGCTCCTAAACACCAAATTTAGGCCGTCAATCTCTGCATAAATACATAAAATGTGAATATCAACCTAGTGGTTGGGGTTTATTACTAAACATTTCAATGAGTGTTGGTAAATATTTGTATGCAGGTGAAATAAGGCAGAAAACACACTTCAAGAGCATGGAAACACACTCCTCAATCCAAGGCAAAAGACGTCGACCAATCAGAGCACGTGTTCAGGCTCAATTGGATCTAAACAAGCCCAAAGACCAAAGAAAATCAGCTTAGGATAGGCCATGACACATGGGATTAGGACAAGGCAGCCCAGGACGGCCCGACAACCAATGTTGGGGGTGGTTGGCGCCACTGGGCCGTTGGCCGACCACCATGGTCAGCCGACCAGCTTGTGGACTCACTGCCTCAACTCAAGCATGTTGCAGCTCCTCATTTGCTCACAACATTGGGTTCAGGTGACTTCACCTCATTCCCCGGCCGAAAGCACCATGTACCCCCTTTATAAATATGAGGGGAGGGGCTCCAAATGAAGACATCCATCAAGTGATCAATAAGCCTTCTCTTGGTTTAGAGTTGTCATAGAATAGGAGAGAGGGTTGAGGTACTCAGGAGAGGCGCTGGTCGTCATCGCTCTTCTCCATTTTCTACCTCTACAAGGGTGAGAGAATAGTTCGGGAGAGGTGCTGGGGTGTCGGCACTCTGCCCTTGCTTGTACCTCTACGGATGCTGCTACATTCTTCGGGTATTAGTAAATATTCGTGGTTCCTATCTTTATTATTTTACTTAGTATAGTAGATGCTAGTCGTGCTTGTAGTTGAGTGAGATTAGTTCTCTTACTCGCTGGTTCGTCACTCTGTATTCACACAGAGTGCTTTAGTTTGCTACGGGGTACCAAACATAGTTAGACTGTAGTAGTAATCTATTGCATAGATGTGGTGCCTAGGCTAGAGGTTATCCTTCATTTTCCTTATATCCCATGATTTGTTAGAGGTAGGCCATAGGTGGTGACAGCCCTATTGGTCCTTAGTAATCCTCCATGTTCCGATATAGTGTAGAGCTGTTGGCCGGAGTCGCCTGGCAGACCAGGTGTAAGCCGATGCCCAAAGCGTGTATTATGCTCGAGAGATCGACCTTTAACTTAGCTATAGTGCTATCTTAGGAATCCTCTCTATCCTTCTACCTATCTTGGTGTGTCCTTGGAACGACTAGAATAGAAGTTAGTGCATACACGTTCCCTGTGGATTCAATAACCCTTGGAATACTCTAAGGTGAAAGATACAATGGTATCCTTGTGCTTGCGGATTTATTTGTAACGCTAAAATACCCAACAAGCTTTCTGGCGCTATTGCCGGGGAACGGTTGCTTCTCTAGGTTAGATGACGAAAACCCATACCATCATCTGCGGGAGTTTGAGCAGACGTGTTCATGCTATGCCTTGGCGGGCATGACACATGATACCCTTAGGTGGAAGTTGTTCCCCTTTTCTCTCATAGAGGAGGGTAGACAATGGTACACAAAAAACATAGAGAGTGTGAATGGAAGCTGCAGTAAACTCAGAGACAAGTTCTGTCTTTGATTTTTTCCTGAGTGCCATATTGTCACTCTACAAAAGGATATCCTCTGCTTTCAGCAGAGTGAGGAGGAAACCATAGGTGTGGCTTGGGCAAGATTTTCACTCCTAGTAAAATCCGGCCCTATCTTGTCCATACCCAATCATATGTTGCTTCAACACTTTTTCTTGGGACTCAACACGGAATCCGCCTCTCGTCTTGATGTAAGCGCTGGAGGGTCATTTTCCCACAAGACTCCGATCGAAGGCATGGAAATCCTAGAACGTATCACCAAAAACAATTCCTTCGCATCCATATCCAAACCCTCCCGAGAAGAGCGTACATCAAGCCATGTGGATATTCTAGTAGCCGAATCCGATCTTCCATTTCCCACAACCTCAGATTCAGCTCTAGAATCCTCTCCCAAATCATGAGTTCCGGACAAAGAAGAAATTCAACCTCTAGAACTCCCTTTCAAATTCGAGAACAAACTCTTTGAAGATTTCGAAAACACCTCAAATTATTTATGCAAGAGGAAACCACCGGTTCCTGTTGCTTCCATAGATCCTATAGAAACTGCCTTCCATAAAGAAAATGTTAAGTAGCTGATGGCCATTATGAGCAGTGAGTGGTCAAGAGAGATTGAGCTGTCTCCTGAAATTCTTCGGATCAGCTCTCCTCCTTCAACTATTCCTAGCACCATAAGAGGAACCCTGGTAGACACCCTCTACAGTCCCACTGTCGGAGCCAACATAATCTCTGGTGAATGTGCATTCTACCTTTTTACAGATGTGCCATTAGTTCGTACCGACAAAACCTTCCAGACTTCTTCTGGAGAAATCCTAGAAGGAAGTGGGATTTTGCAGAACTTGTCTATTAGGCACAAGGACATCGATGTAATCCTTGAACTTCACGTTTTTGATGTCCATGACTTCGATCTCCTGATTGGGCACCTCATTGAGAAATTGTTCATAGATGCTTCGACTCAAGGTAAGATCGATGTCCGTCTAGGGAAGGAAACCATTTATGTCAAAATCGCTAGAGCCACAAATTTGATGATAGAACCATCCCTAGACTCTGAATCGATTAAGGAGGTGAAAGGAATTCTCCTAGTTGACTTACCAGAATCCCTCCTTGAAAAAGATGCTCAACAGTTCATCAAGGAGGAGGAGGATTCTACCGGACCTGTAGATTTATCTAAGTTCGAGATTCCCCGTAGACCTTGGATTGAGTTAAAGCCCTTACACACAGGCCTCTGTTATGCCTTCCTCCAAGGTGATACTGAGTCTCCCGTAATCATTTGTGACAAACTATCGGAAAAAGAATCCGCGAGACTCATCACCGTCCTAGAGAAACACCGAACTGTTTTGGGATATTCCCTTCAACATCTCAAGGGAATTAGCCCAGCTCTTTGTACCCATCGCATTCCCTTGGATTCTGCTATCACACCTTCGAGGGAACGTCAGAGGAGGTTGAATAATACGATGAGGGAGGTCATCAAGAAGGAGGTCCTGAAACTCCTAGATGCCGAGATTATCTACCCCGTGCCGTATAGTGAGTGGGTTAGTCCCGTTCAGGTAGTGCCTAAAAAGGGAGGGATGATAGTTGTTCCTAATGACAAGAATGAGTTGATCGCTCAACGTCTCCCTTGTGGATGGAAGATGTGTATTGACTATAGGAAACTCAACAAGGCTACAAAGAAGGATCACTTCCCACTGCCCTTCATTGATGAAATGTTGGAACAACTTGCAAATCATTCTTTCTTTTGTTTCCTTGATGGGTATTATGGTTATCACCAAATCCCCATCCACCCCAATGATCAAAGCAAGACCTCTTTCACATGCCCCTATAGAACCTATGCCTATCGTAGGATGTCATTCGGGTTATGCAATGCACCCACCTCATTTCAAAGGTGAATGATGTCTATTTTATCAAATATGATTGAAGAAATCATGGAAGTTTTTATGGATGACTCCTCCATTTATGGAAAAAATTTTGATCACTGTCTTGAGAATCTAGACAAGGTCTTGCAATGATGCCGCGAAAAAGACTTGGTGCTTAATTGAGAAAAATGCCACTTCATGGTTCGCGAAGGCATCATCTTAGGGACCTTGTTTCTGAACGAGGAATAGAGGTGGACCGAGCCAAGATTGAAGTTATAGAAAAGCTTCCACCTCCTATCAATGTTAAGGGAATCCGTAGCTTCCTAGGCCATGCTGGGTTCTATCGTTGTTTTATCAAAGACTTTTCTCAAATTGCTAGACCCCTCATGAGCCTCTTAGCTAAGGATGCACCCTTTGACTTTACCGATGAGTGCCTCGTTGCCTTTCAAACCCTCAAAAAGGCACTCATCTCAGCACCAATCATCCTACCCTCAGATTGGACGCTACCATTTGAGATCATGTGTGATGCTAGTGACTATGCCGTAGGAGCCGTTCTTGGCCAAACTAAGGACAAGAAGCATCACGCGATCGCTTATGCTAGCAAGACTCTAACAAGAGCTCAACTAAACTATGTCACCACCAAAAAAGCGCTCCTTGCCATTGTCTTTGCCATAGACAAGTTTAGATCTTACTTAATAGGAGTTATGATCATTGTTTACACCGATCATGCTGCATTGAAATATATGCTCACTAAGAAAGATGCTAAACCCCGCTTGATACGATGGATCCTTCTACTCCAATAATTTGACCTTGAAATAAAAATTAAAAAAGGAATAGAAAACTATGTTGCAGATCATTTGTCACGTATGCATTGTACTAACACGAAGGAACTACTGATAAATGATTTCCTTCGGGATGACATGCTGATGAAGGTAACGGACTCTACCCCCTAGTACGTAAATATTGTGAACTTTATGGTTTCAAGATATGTACCACCAGGAGAAAGCAAGAAAAACTGGATCTATGAAAGTAGACTCCACTTGTGGGATGATCTGTACCTCTACAGAGTTTGTTCTGATGGCTTGCTGAAAAGGTGTGTACCAGCAGCTGAAGAAACAAGGATCATTGAAAAATGCCATGCAGCACCACATGGGGGACACTATGGTGTATTTCGTACTCAAGAGCAAAGGCTAAGTGTGGGGGTGTTGTTGACGGCTCCTAAACACCAAATTTAGGCCGTCAATCCCTGCATAAATACATAAAATATGAATATCAACCTAGTGGTAGGGGTTTATTACAAACCATTTCCACAAGTGTTGGTAAATATTTGTATGCAGGTGAAATAAGGCAGAAAACACACCTCAAGAGCATGGAAACACACTCCTCAATCCAAGGAAAAAGACGTCGACCAATCAGAGCACGTGTTCAGGCTCAATTGGATACAAACGCTCAAAGACCAAAGCAAATCAGCTTAGGACAGGCCATGACACATGGGATTAGGACAAGGCAGCCCAGGACGACCCGACAACCAAAGTTAGGGGCAGTTGGCACCACTAGGCCGTCGGCCGACCACCATGGTTGGCCGACCAGCTCGTGGGCCCCACTGCCTCAACTCAAACATGTGGCAGCTCCTCATTTGCTGCCAGTGTCAGTTCCAGGTGACTTCACCTCATTCCCCAGCCGATGTAAGCCGATGTCCGAAGCAAGTATTGTGCCCGAGAGATCGACCTTTAACTTAGCTATAGTGCTATCTTAGGAACCCTCTCTATCCTTCTACCTATCTTGGTGTGTCCTTGGACCGACTAGAATAGAAGTTAGTGCACACACATTCCCTGTGGATTTGATAACCCTTGGAATACTCTGAGGTGAAAGCTACAATGGTATCCGTGCAATTTCGGATTTATTCATGATGCTAAAATATTCAACAATACTACAATGCTAACTTCTCATAGGAGCATAGCAAGAGGGTATATGGTGTGCACATGAATGTTGATCATGAAAGCTTGAAAATAATTTCTCCAAGGGTCACAACAATTTGACAAAGCTCAATACAAAGACAAGCAGCATATGCATAAGGTTTTCAAGGTAACTCATCATATGGCTTTGGTAGGACTTTGGCATATCAAAAAAGAGCTTGCAAAGGTTTTTTAAGTTTTTCAAATAAAATTTCTCAAGCACTTAAGAATTAAGAGCGAAGATCGTATCATTTAACCATATCACAAACATCAATAACTTAGATGACCAAGCTTTCCTAAAGATATTGTTGACAAGCATCAAGATGATAAGGAAAGAATAGAACTTATGCAAGCCAACCACAGAAAGTATGTAGAGCAAGTGGGGCATGTTGATTCATTTTATTTGAGCTCAATTGAAAGGATTTGACTTAAAAATTCATTCAGAGCTCAAGAATCAGGGGCATGAGGGAGTTTAGAGACACAAACCAACGCGGTGGATGAAGATGGACCTGAGCGGGCCACCCTTTTGCGTGTATGTGCAACATGGTGCGCTCTTTTCATTGGTGCCTATGCGTCATTTCAGAAATGGAGAGGCTTACCTTGGTGCTATTTTAAAGGATAGGTGACACAAGGACTCTACTAGGTTAGATGATGTGTGAGTCAAAACTTTGTTGAATTGAGAAAAAAATGGAGGCATCTTTCCTTAAAAAGAAGTTCATTTAAATCAAAAGAAGCCTATGATCGTGGGCAATCTTGCTCAACCACGTGTACGTCCACCTTGCTTGCCATTCACAGTAGATCAAATAAAGTCTCGGCTATAAGGTTAGTGCACAAAAGCAACAACGAGCCCTACATAGATATCATTATAAAGCAACACCATCAAAAGGGCACTAGGGGAAGGATTCCGTAAGATGATCATACAGCTGTTATCGCCATAAATTAACAAGGTTAATTAATGGGCCACGAGCAAGTTGGGCTGTGTAGAAATTAAAGAAGGCTTATGAATTGGCTCCTGCGCGAGCATTTGGACCATATGGGCCATGTATCTTTATATTTAGTTCAGTTCAGTTAGGGTTAGAGTCCATCATGGTTGTGTTGGTTTAGATTGTGTTCCAAGTCTACGGACTATAAATATGTACCCTTTGACATTCGTGAAAGGAGGACGTCATTCACGTTCAACAACAACAAACCACGGCGCACCGCCACCCCAGTTTCTAGGGTTTCATCCAAGTAAGCACCATGCTGCCTTGATCGTTTCTTGCGATCAAGGCAGTATTGTTCTTGCTTTTACCTTTGGTATTACTCGTGCTGAAGCATTTTTGATGGCGAGTAATGCTAGTTATCCTGGTATTTGCAGCATGTTTTTAGTAGATTTATTATGTGCTTACATGCTTATCATCTGCAAATATCATGTTATTCATGCATGACCATATTTTCAATCTTGTACTAGTTCTTGCTACGTGGAATTAGTCATGCAGGAGTAATGCCTTGCTTTATTCCATATAGTAGATCCGATCTGTTATGGTGTGTTCTTATTCTTTAAGAATTGGTTAAATATCTGCTAGTTTAGGCCTTGCAAACGGATTGGATGTTCCGGCGACGTAGTAGATGCTTTGCTTTAGTCTTAGTGGGGATTGATCCGGGAATTAGCTCTTGCTATTTCTTAGGCCTCTATTCTGGTTAAAGTTTAGCTGTCTATCATGTTCGTTAGGCCTAATTACGTGTAGGATGTTCCGATCTAGCAGTGAGGCTTTTACCATCGTGGGTTGGATTAACTGAATGTATTTGCAGCAAGTTATTACAGTTATATGCTTCATTTATCAAAATCCGGATATACAGATTTGACTGACTGGGACTCGATCGACTCTTTAAAACCGATGCAAGAGTTGTCCTGGGGAGCCGATCGTGGCTCGGACTAATGTTTACACATGTCTATGCATGCAGGCGAATCACTGAAACACGTTTTGCACCTTCCTGATCAGGTATAGGTCAGGTGGCACGCCCTCCGACTCTGGAAGCAATAGGCATGTCCCAGGATCTGGGCCGTTGACCGAGGGACTGGTGCCAGCCAGCGCCCCGGCAGTCTCCCGGCTCCTCGTGTTGCCTGTCACTACTTGCCGGTGGGTTTTGACCGACAACACATTCTGGCACGCCCGGTGGGACATTCATCGACAACGACGTCAACCGCTGGGATGACCGGATCCCAGAATCAAGCACCAGATCCACCGGCCACAAAGCCCGTCACGTATGAAGAGCTGACTCCTGAATACAAGCAAAAATATGATAAAGTCAAAGCTCAGTTTGAAGTCGATCTCATTGGCACTTTTGAGAGGACCCACCACCATGGCATCAGGAGGAGGGGATTCTTGTTTGAAGGTGCTCTTGCCAATATAGATTTGTCCATGCCGTCAGAGGAGCGCACCAGAGCCTTGCGCCAGGAGATGAACGACATGGTGGCTCACTTACTCCATCGGCATTCTGAAAGCCTGATGAATGAGATCGAACATGTGGCACATCGTGTTGTTCAAGAGGTGATCAAGAACCAGTACTCCCCATCAGGACCAGTCTTGGGGAGTCACCGGGGAGAAGCTGCACTTCAATCTAGGCCACCATTGCCATACTCACTCACAGCTCCAGAGCCACGGAGTTCGCCGATCTATGTCGTCTACAAGATCGGCAGTGATCCCGGAGAGGGCCAGTTTCTGAGTGAACCGCCCAAGGAAATCCCGCATGGCTACACGTGCGTCTACATACCCGACAACATCAACCAGACGCGCCCGGGGCAACTGACAAGTGCAGCACCTTCAGGAACTGATGCGGAGAAGCAAGCATGGCTAGCGAAGTACGCTACCGGGCCGAGTACTGAGCCCTCAGCCCTAGGAGTTATCGGTGTGGAGAAGATCAGGACGATACTGAGAGATCAGTTCGGCATACTACCCAAGAGGAAGGCAATTGGCTATTCCAAGCCGTACCCAAGCGAATACGACTCGATCCCCTTACCACCCAAGTATTCGCTCCCTGAGTTCACCAAGTCAATGGATCGAAGGGATCTAGCTCCATCAAGCATGTGAGCCGGTACCTGACACAGCTCGTGATGATCTCCATGTCGGATCCTCTACGGGTCTGATTCTTCTACCAGTCTCTCACGGGTCCAGCATTTGGATGGTACACGTCATTGGCTCCGGAATCGATCCGTACCTAGAAACAGCTGGAAGATCAGTTCCATATTCAGTACACATGGAGGCTACAGATGCCGGGATTGCCGACCTTGCCAAAGTCAGGCAGAAGCGAGGGGAAACTATGTCAAAATATGTGCAGCGCTTCAGGGAGGTCAAGAACCGGTGCTACTCATCACGCATCACTGAAAAGGAGGCAGTCGACTTGGCAGTTCTGGGCCTCGCAAAGGCGATCAAGGATCTGGCTTTCCAGTTGGATTTCAACTCTCTGGTGCACATGATGCAGAAGCTCACTACATATGAACACTATGACCCTGAGCTGTACCAAGAAAAGTTCAAGCGCCAGGTGAATATGGCCCAGGCAGATGATTCTGATGAGTCTGATGAAGAAGAAGTGGCAGTGGCAGAGTTGACCCAGGGGGCAAACCCCGTCCCGTGCAAGTGGGTCAAGCAGAAGGGACCTGCGAAGGGCTTTGACTTTGATGTGTCCAAGGTGGAGCAGATATTCGATCTGCTGCTCAAAGAGAAACAGTTGAAGCTTCGAGAGAATCATAAGTTCCCAATGACACAAGAGCTACAAGGAAGGCCATACTGCAAGTGGCACCACTCGTTCACCCATGCCACGAACGACTACAAGGAGTTACGTTAACAGGTGCAATCGGCTATTGAGCAAGGCCGATTAATTCTTGCACATCATACGATGAAGGTTGACAGTCAACCATTCCCACAAGCTAACATGGTAGAGCTGTCAGATCCTGGAAGGGAGTGCCAGAATTTTGCATTCCATATCAACATAGTGGGACCTATACGCCGCCATGACAAGCAAAAGAGAGAGGCCGTTTCCGGCAAAAGGCCCTATATTGAAGACAAGTCGGAGCGGCAGAACATCACGGAAGAACAAGTGCGCCATATCCACAATCAAATCCCAGCTTCCGACCGACTTCTTGAAAAATATGAATATCAGTACAAGCTACTTCGCCAGTATGAATCGGAGGAAGAAGAGTACAAGCACCGCATGGGAAGGACGCTTGGAAGACGACAAGAAATACGTGATCACTGGCACTGCCCGTTCTTCAAGTACTGCTGGAATTCTAGTATGAGTCGATTGCCTACTATTGATGACTGTCTAGAGTGCAGGCCTTGGGGACACCAGTCAAGTGGGACTTCGGTATTCCAGCGCTTGGGACCCAAAGTGGGTCGCGACGGTCGTACTACACGGCCACCTGAAGATGATCCCGAGCTGGAGGAGGACAAGTTCCACCGGCCACGATGGTGTCCTGACGGGCTCAGCTGCTCGCAAAAGCGCAGGGTGCAACGCCTACGCAACTTGGAAGAGGCAGAAGCAAAATACCTCGACGTGCTGAGGAAAGCGTGCCCGGATCTTGTGGAGCAAGTCAGGCGCCCGCAGAAGAAAGAACGGCGCCCCCTGAGGAAGGAGTGGCGCGTCAAGCGGCCAAAAGCCGATAAGAACCCATCGACTGATTTGAACATGGTGTTCGTGCTCCCGTCAGAATTTCAGGCACCTCAATCTAAAGAGTTGGCTTTCGCACAGTTGGACCTCGGCCCGCAACCGATCATCTTCGAGAAACCCAAGGAGAAGAGCTATAAGCACCTTAAGGGCTTATATCTCAAGGGCCTCATCGACGGCAAGCTGGTCAACAGGATGTTGGTCGACACTAGCACTGCAATCAACTTGATGCCATATTCAGTTTTGCGCCGGTTGGGTCGTTCTACTGCTGACCTCATCAAGACCAATGTTATGCTCAATGACTTCAACAGTCAGCCAACAGAGGTGAAGGGGGTCTTCAGCGTAGAGTTGACAGTTGGCCGCAAGACCATCCCAACCTCGTTCTTAATCGTCAACAGTAAGAGCACATACACAGCGCTGCTTGGGAGAGATTGGATTCATGCCAATTGCTGCGTTCCTTCCACAATGCATCAATATTTGGTCCAATGGGATGGCGACGAGGTGGAGGTGGTTCCCGCAGATGACTCCAGCGAAGTCTCGCTCGCGGACATGAATATGCGGGATGCGGAAGGATAAGTGCCGATCTCCGGGGTTGCTATAAAGGATTGTGATCGGATCGAGGATAGAAAAAATGGATTGAGGCTTGTCTTATCCATTGGCCTCACAGAGTAGACACTTCATGGCACACTGCATAGTGTGTCGAGTTTTTAGAGGCCGATCCCAACGATCGGCCCCAAAAAATATTCAATTCTTGTTCGGAGTTAAGTCTATGTAATCATGTACTAAATGTAGCCTGCTCTAACAGTCGGCTAATTAATGGGTGTACAATGATGGATGTTAATGGAAATACAAGAATGGCCAGCCCATGCGGTTGGACAAAATTTTTCTTTGGTCATTTTTCTGTCTTCACCATCAACCTGACAAGTGACGACGAGTCATCTGCATTCACCGTCGACTTAATAGGTGACGACAAGTTAGGATTCGGGTTTACATCAGCTGATGTTCTAGAGGAAGTCGACATTGGTCCCGGGGATAAGCCGCGGTTGGCAGTTATCAGCAAAAAGTTAGACCCGAGCCTACGAGAGCCGATGATAACACTATTGAGAGAATACCGAGATTGCTTCGCATGGGATTATATGGAGATGCCCGGTCTAGATAGAAGCATCGTTGAGCATCGGCTCCCGCTCAAGAACAGATTTCGGCCGTTTCAACAACGGGCACGCCAGATGAAGGCCGAAGTTCTAGAAGAAGTCAAGAAAGAGGTACAAAAGATGTTGGATGCGGGATTCATCAATCCCTGTGGAGAAGAAAGATGGCCGATGGAGAGTCTGTGTGGATTTCAAAAACCTCAACAGAGCAACACCAAAGGATGAGTATCCGATGCCTATCGTGGAAACATTGATCAATGTGGCTGCCGGTCATAAGATGCTGAGCTTTATGGATGGAAATGCCGGCTACAATCATATCTTTATGGCCCCGGAGGATGTGCACAAGCCCGCGTTCAGAGTACCCGGCGCGGTCGGCTTGTTCAAGTATGTGGTTATGACCTTTGGATTGAAAAATGCCAGTGCAACATATCAACGCGCCATGAACTACATTTTTCATGATCTCATCGGCAAGTTGGTGGAAATCTACATTGATGATGTTGTGGTCAAATCCGTATCGACTGGGGGGCATCTGGAAGATTTACGTCAGGTCTTGGAGCAGGCTCGGAAGTTTGGGCTCAGAATAAACCCAAAGAAATGTGCCTTTGGTGTATCAGCCAGTCAGTTCTTGGGATTCCTTGTGCATGAATGAGGAGTTGAGATCGGCTTAAAGAGTCAAGAAGCTGTGAAGACGATGAAGCCACCCACTACAAAGAAGGAGTTGCAGAAGCTCATCGGCAAAATCAACTTTGTCAGACGATTCATCTCCAATCTATCTGTGCGTATAGAGCCATTCATGGGTCTAGTGAAGATCAAGTCTGATGACAAGTTTCGCTAGGGGGCAAAGCAGCAGCAAGCTTTTGACGAAATCAAAGAATACTTGTCGAAGCCCCCAGTGTTGGTTCCTCGACAACAAGACGGACCCTTCTACATGTACCTATCCGTGGGTGACATGTCTATCGCCTCGGTGCTAGTTTAGAAGCATGACGATCAGGAGAGGGTTGTATTCTACCTCAGCAGGCGCATGTTGGATGCCGAGAACAGGTATCCTAAGATTGAGAAGCGATGCCTCTGTTTATTCTTTACATGTTCAAAGCTTCGTCATATATTGCTCTCGGTGGAGACGATCGTCATTTGCAAATCGGATGTCATAAAGCATATGCTGTCGGAGTTCGACATCCGATATCAACCGGCGAAAGTAGTCAAGGGTTAGGCACTGGTGGTTCTCATTGCAGACAGGATCAACACCGATGTGGCTGCACTTTTCATACGTGCCTGGGCCATGTTTTTCGACGGATCGGCCTGTGATGATGGGTGCGGTGTGGGAATCCTTTTGGTATCGCATCGAGGGGCGACTTATTCCTTTTCCATCAAGGTTACCACTCCATGCACTAACAACATAGTGGAGTATGAGGCTGTCCGCAAGGGAATGGAGTTACTCCTGGAAGCCGGTGCTGAGGCAGTGGAAATATTTGGAGATTCGAAGTTGGTGATCTCTCAGCTCACGGAAGAATATAGGTGTGAGAGCGAGGCTCTTTTTCCGATATGGGTGCAATGCCGAGAGTTGATATCACAGTTCAGGTACATTAATTTCCACTGGATACACAGGACACTGAAAAAAGAGGCCAACAGTTTGGTGCAGATGGCCTCTGGGTACAATGAAACAGCCAATGGCATCGATGTCGAGGTTCAGTTTCTGAAACCTGGAGATTGGAGAGCTGATATCTTCAATTATTTGAAGTATTCGGCTCGGGGGGCATCCAGAAGGACAAGATTCAAGGCTATGAAGTATGTTCTGATGGGGGATGACATGTTCTATAGGACCTTAGAAGGACTGCTGCTTAAATGTCTGGGGCCTTCGGAGTCAAATCGGCTTTTACATGAGGTTCACGAGGGCGCCTGCGGCACGCACCAATCGGCTCATAAGATGAAGTGGCTGGTTAGGCGATCGGGATATTATTGGCCTACCATGCTTGAGGATTGTTTTAAGTATTACAAGGGATGTCAGGCATGTCAGAGGTTCGGCAAGATTCAGATGGTGCTGGCATCAGTAATGAATCCTATCATCAAGCCATGGCCATTCAGAGGATGGGCCATGGATATGATTGGCCAGATTAACCCGCCATCCAGCAAAGGCCACCAATGGATTCTGGCTGTCACGAATTATTTCACAAAATGGGTGGAAGCGGTACCCATGAGGTCAGTAGCAATAAAAGATGTAATTAATTTCATGAAAGAGCACATCATCCATAGGTTTGGGATTCCTCAGACCATCACGACTGATGGAGGATCGGTCTTTATATCGGCAGAGTTCAGAAAGTTTGCCGATGACATGGGGTTCAAGTTGATCAGATCATCCCCATATTATGCCCAGGCTAATGGACAGGCTGAAGCATCCAACCAAAGTCTCATCAAGTGGATCAAGAGAAAGATCGATGAATATCCTAGGCGCTGGCATGAGGTGTTGTCAGAGGTGTTGTGGGCATACCGCATTTCGTGCCATGGATCTACCAAGACATCGCCGTATCATTTGGTCTATGGTCAAGACGCAGTGTTGCCGTGGGAAATTACAGCTGGGTCAAGGCGCATTGAGTTCCAAAATGATCTATCGGCTGAGGAATACGCAACCTTGATGAGCGACAATGTGGAGGATCTCACGGAGCTGAGGCTTTGGTTGCTAGAGAAAATCAAGGAAAATAAGGCCAAAGTCGCTCGTGCGTACGACAAAAAGGTCAGACCAAAAGAGTTCCAGGTCGGAGACCTGGTTTGGGAGGCAGTGCTACCATTGGGAACCAAAGATAAGAAGTACGGCAAGTGGTCTCTAAATTGGCATGGGCCCTACAAGGTTGATCAAGTCCTACCTGGAAATACGTACATGCTTGATGAACTAGATGGTGTCAAGTTTCCCGTGGCCGTCAACGGTCAACACCTCAAGAAGTATTTTCCAAGCATGTGGGAAAGTGAGTGATGAAAGCCGATGAGAACCATCTGGCTATATATATAAAAAAAGGGAAAAGAGAGAGAGGCCAACACGTTGAAAAAAAAAGAGAGAGGCCAACACATTGAGTTGGCCAGTAAAAAAAAGGGAGAGAGACCAACACGTTGAGTTGGCCAGTAAAAAAAAGAGAAGAAAGAAAGGGAAAGAGGGCCAACACGTTGAGTTGGCCAGTAAAAAAAAGAAAAGAGAGAGAAAAGAAAGGAAGCCAATATGGAAAATTGGCCACGCAATATGAAGTTCTGCTTGAATTAACCAAAGCAGCCGATGTTTAACCATCGACTAAAGTTGTTTTTAACAGGCAAGGTCAAATGTTTTCTGGATTGTTCTACTAGTTCAGGAACTCTTCTATGGCATGGATGGCTTCAGTGTGGACAGCGTCGACTCGTGCTATGATGGCTTCGTCATCCTTGTCATCGCGTGTGGCGATCTGCTGACTCAAGGTGCTGATCTCCGTGAACTCTACCTATATTTGTTCTGTGATTTCTTGGGCTTCTTTCTTGGAGTTCGCGATCGCAGTCTTCTCTTCCTGGATGAGCCTCTGGGTGGTGCGGACCTTCTCTTCGAGTTCTGCTGGTTCTTTCTCAAGGAGGTCAAGTCGCTTGATACTAGCAGAAATGTCAGCTTTGGCGTCCAAAGTCGCCTTCCTCTGGTTGAGTTCCGCGCACCTCTGAGCAATGTTGGCTTTCAAAAAGGTTTGGAAATGATGCACCTCTATCCTGTGATGTGCTGCTTTCACCTCTGCCCGGAAGAAGGGAAGGTGGCCGGCTGGATAGAGCTTGACCCGAAGTGACTCTGGAAGCTAGGATTCTATCTGCTCTAGGATGTGCTTTATTTCGTTGGAGTCGTCGATCAGAGTGCTGATTGGAGCAGATAGCAGACCTTTGATGTGTTGAAGCTGATCCGCAAGGTCAATCGGCTGATGAAATGATGGTTTCTTCGTGCCAGGGGCAGAGAGACCCATTGATGCCGGATCAAATGAGAGCAAATCCAAAATATTGAAGCCCTGTGAAGATATTGGAGTTAGTTTGGGAACAAGATCCAGCAACTGAGTTATCGGCTGATTCAAATCGGCTCATATAGTGTTACCTGTCCTAAAAAAGCAAAAGCTGGTCTGGGTGCAATCGGCTCGGTTGGGTTGGAGGTAGCAGCAGGAGTATTGGCTGTGTCTGCCTGCTCGTCACGGACCTCCATCGGAGCCTTGGGAGTCCCAGCTTGTTCAGTATGAGCTTCCGTTGTGGCGTCAGCTGTTGTGGTCCCTTTGCTATAGGAGTCTGCAGGGACAATGGTTGCTTCTTGTTGCTCTTGGACTTTGGTGGTTCCGGTGTCGGCTTTTGAGGCCGTAATCACCTGTTGTGCCGGACTCCCAATGCTGATGGTACCCTCACTTGCATCCTAGGGAAAGTGTTACAATCAACCGGAGTATATGTGCCAAAGGAAGAAATCTCGGAGGAAGTCGATTACCTGGTTGGTGTCGGGCTCCGACGGGTCCGAGGAAGGTTGTGATGTTCTCTTGACGACTCGTTTTGTGGTTATCTTTCTCTTCTTGGTCGAAACTTGGGAGGCAACACTCCCAAAGATTGGTCTCCGACTAGAAGCTGACTGAGGTGAGTCTGGCGGAGCATTCATTATTACTGTTTTCATTGGCGGGGACCTCTTGCAAAAGAGAACGTCAGGAGCAGTCTGGAAGAAATGGAACGGTTCACCGCTGCTAGTCACGGGTTCTGGACCTGTGGCGGAACCACCCCAAAACTACTGGGCCCGGGTGCACTGATCTTTGTTGCTAAGCAACTCTGACCCAAATTGGCACTCACCGGTAGTTCCTCAAGTGAAGCCTCGATAAAAGCCACGCTATTCCAGGATCAGCAGACAACACTCACACGAAGGTGAGCCCAGAGATTACAACACAGACCATTTCATACATCTCAGAGTGATTGCAGTGGAAAGGAAATTTATTACAAACCATGTTCAGAGTAGCAAAGTACTACAGAATTCCAAACTACACAAGTTATTCAAGTCTCATTGTTCAGTGGAAGCATTAAAAGATAACTAGCAACATAACGTGACACATCGATAAAGCCTGTACGAAATCGTCACTCAGCGGGAGGGTGGTCAGCACCAGCTGAAGGGCCATCCCACTCAACAGACCAACCCGGAGGCAAGATACACGGCCAAGTAAGACTCGCAAACAGATCTTCGAAGTTAGTACCTAAAAAACAGTGCCACAAGCAAGGCTGAGTATACTAATACTCAGCAAGACTGACCCGTCACCGGATATAACATAGTCTGATAACTAGACATGCAAGACTTTTTGGTTGGTGGGGTTTGTTTTGCCAAAAACGCCACTAAATATTGATCCTTATTTTCAGATTTTAATTAGCCATCTTCTAGTTGGATTAACCATTCTAAGTTTGCATCTAACTCTACACAAACATGGTAGAGAAACCATTTAATCAACCAGCAGCATTAACATCAACATGTTCCACTTGTTACTCTATGTGACTGAAAATATTAAGCAATCTCATGCCGTGAGAGGCGGACGATTCTGAATCGAATTTCAACCTGGCCAGGGGAACCTAACACACACGCATGGGGATCGACTTCGCTCCCGCCCACGCAACTTTTCCCCTTTCTTTCCAGTCTGTGGATCCGGGTCACCCTCCCTGACTACAGAGTCCGACCACTCTGCCCCCGTACGTCCGGACAAAAAAAATAAAACCTACTTCTACCAAGAGGGTGAAGGGTCGTTCCACTCGCCGGTCCAATCAGGTACTTAAGCTTACCGATTATCATATTTCTCGGCATGTGGCTAGTACTTTCAAACGCTTAACGAAATGAGCCACACACCGCGACCTTAACCATTTTCGACTACACTAGCGGGGTATCACAACTACACAACCCCGCCCGTTGTCCTTATATTTCAGCAGGAATTTAAAGTCAGTAAAATTCCTATTTGCTCGTGAGAGGTTGGAAACCCCTCGACTACTACCGTACCTAATTAGCATGGCAACTAGTCGCTAAAAAGATCCGCGTATCAAACATAGGGACCTAGGGATCATGCATCTAAGGTTTTCGATCAACGCCTAGAAAACTTAAATGCAGAAATAAAATTATTACAACACATTATAAATAGCTAGATGAATAATCACTCGGAAAAAAAATAGTGGGATTATGCACCGGGGCTTGCCTTCTTGGGCACTG
The DNA here is from genome assembly GCF_016808335.1 of Panicum virgatum. Lineage (NCBI taxonomy): Eukaryota > Viridiplantae > Streptophyta > Magnoliopsida > Poales > Poaceae > Panicum > Panicum virgatum. Next base: position 32,321,243 of record NC_053136.1, read on the forward strand.
TCAGGTAGAAAAACTTCTGGGGCTTGGCCCAAGCCTTGAGATAAGTTAGCACAGTTCAAATTAACCTCCTGATCAACACGAGAGTCCGCGGGCACCAATTCGTAGTCACCGTCCGCGAGATTAACCGTTTCTATATGCAATGCAAGATTATGAGTTATTCATGAATAATGATTTCTTTCCTTCACGATAAAGTTGTAGTTCAACAAAAGTTAATTCAGTGATGATCTCAACATTTCATTTCATGGGCAGTCATTTATGGAGTAGTAAACATAACTATGTTTCTTCATGGATGAGTGTGGGTTTGGTTTTCATTTTATCATTAAAACATAGCATGCTTTCACTATTTCATAAGAACAAATCTACTCATGAGCATGTGAGGAAAAATTAAAGTAATACAGATCCCAAACTTTAGCATCTATGGTATAAAATTCAGCATCTACCCATAAAGCAATTTACCACAACTATTCATGTAAGTAGATTACTCTAGTTGCTTCACCTTTTTTCACAGAACGTTTTACATGGGTTCTGGTGCTGCAAATTTTACGGGAGCATCTACAATGCATCTACTCAGTACTGAAATTTTTCCAGATTTTATTCACTTATACAGCAGTGGCGACAAAATGAACAAATTTAGCAAGCCAGTAACTAAGATTAATTCTACAGAGAGTTATACTAGGGATATAGTCCTGAAGTTTTTACCAGATCCTAGTCATAAGCTAAAGATACTCCACAAAAATTATCAAGCTTTATATCATCAAGATAAATTAGTTATGCAGTTAACTTATCATGAGTTAGCATAAATTTTTCAAAGTTCATCTGATCAGTACTGTATGTGAACTTTTTATTATAGCGAGCATAAACTCTAACTAAGAACATGTCCAAAAATCATGATCAGATACGGCCTAGTTTACTCAAAACAAAAATGGTAAATCTAACCATGAGATGCTAATCATGATTTTTAAGTAAAGCAAAACTCAGTAACTATAGCTCAAAATTTTCAGGCAGGATAATAGAACTAAAGTGAGACTTCAGAAATAAATATAGATTTTTCTGAGCATAAAAACTATATATGATGAATTAAGTTGATTAAACAATCATAAATCATGGTATATAGAAAATGAACTCTAATAAATCTGAAATTTATGGATTAACAAGGCTTCATTTAAACATGCCTGAAGTAAAAATTCCAGAGCAAGTCTAGGTATATGTTTTTCAGTATTAAATCCTAAATGTCAACAACAGATTAGAGAATCTTGATTGTTCCAACATGATAACTATTTTAGTTGGGTGCCATCTTTTTATGGTGAGCTTAATATTCCATCAGTGACAAAATATTCGAAAATCAAGGTCGTTTGTTGAGTGGAATTTCCTGAACATGCATGGGTTGATTTTCTTATTCTTTTTCCTAGATTAAATTTGGTAGAGTTTCTACAGATTTCACTGTTACAAAACTTGTATATCTTGTTACAAGGATTCCAGATCAGTTGAGTTTGCATTTTTATGATTTTTCTGTGATTTGTTTTGCATTTTAGAAGTTCACTGACAAACACTGGAATTCTTGCAAACACACCCTCAAGCGAAAAAAACAAATTACAACCGGGTCCTTCGCCGGCCTTCTCCGCCGTTGCATCTTGCCGGTGGTGTTCTGCTAGGCAGGGCTTACCGGGGCTGCAACGGGGAGGCGCGTGAGAGAGAGGAGGTCGAGGAACACCTACCCAGGTCGGCGTTCGAGTGCAAGGTGACAGGAAGCAAGCTCGTCGGCGTCAATGGTGGAGGTGGAGTTCGGGTCGCCAGCGTTGTAGGCGAAGGAGGGCTCGGGGTAGAGGAACGTCGCGTGCACGAGCACCACGAGAGCATGAGGAAGCTCCTGGGTAGCTCTCGTGCACGGTCTCCCTCTGGGTTGGCCGGTCCGCGGTGAGCCCGAGCTCGCCGGCGGCGGCGCAGAAGGGGAACAGTGACGAGGGTGCGTTTGGGCTCGATTCCGCGCACGTGGAGCTTAACTGTGGTGGGGCGAAGCTGCTGGGGTGGTTGGATGGAGCAATGCGGGGCTGTGGTGGCCGGTCCGCGCGAGCTAGATCTCGCCGGCCATGGCGGACGGTGGAAGGAGGGAGAAGAAGGGGAAGTCGCGCGATGGCGGGTCTCTGGGGCTACTTATAGGCTGGAGAGCAACAGGGCGAGGAGAGTGGTGTTTGGGGAGGGTTGATTTGGTCCAGGATGACTCGACGGTGGGCATGGCGGGGCGGCGTGGCAGCTCGGGAGGGTGCCAGGGACGCGTGTTAGCGTGGAGAGGTGCCAAGGGGCAGGCCAGGTGCCGGTGGAGGGCTTCCCTGGTCCACTTGGCCGCGGACGCGCCGTGGACGAGGTCCACCGCTGGCGAGCGGCGGGCGAAACAGAGCAGCCGAGAGGAGAGAGATGGAGGTGAGGGCCTTTTTGTGATTTCTGAAAATTCAGGGACCTCTCGGTAAACTAAAAATATCTTCTACTTAGAGGGCTCAAACGAAAAAGTGTTGAATACCAAACTTGCATAACTTTTCAAGATCTACAACTTTTGTGTTATGCAAATTTTCATTTGAAACTCACATTTTGAATTATTTGTAAATTTTTAAACTTGCACAAAAGGACTTTGGTTTTATTCAGTTTTTGGGTGGTTTTTAGCTGAAGTTCAATTGAGCACATGTCAATTGAAGTACCTCTCATGAGCCAACTAAAATTTTGTGCACATTTTTGAATTAAAATTTGAGTAGCTTTTCACTCCTTCTTCTTTCTCCTTTAATTTCTTTTATATACTTTGACTTTTATTTGATCTCTCCTCTTTGAATTAATTTCCCACATTTTTCTTTTAAGTTTACATGAGGTACAACGATCTGTATTTAAGTGTACTGACACCTGAGGTGTCACAGGACCATCTTGTTGCTGCAAGGAGAATGAGTAGAGTTAGCCGAGTGAAGCGGTAGAAGGTTCAGAGAAGGTGACATGCAGATTCAATGCCTCTTCCTTGGGGATCACGTACTCGGGATCGATTTGCTGCAACAGGGGACCCAGGGCCTTCCTGAATACATGGGTTTTCCATATTTCCCGCCATGTGCCGAAGTCATCTGACGAGAAGGTGAAAGATAGATCGGCAGGGATGGGGATGCGAAGGTGATTGAACATGCTGTAATATCTTGAGCTAGTGATAGTATCAGGCAAATCGGCTCTGCTCTCCACCAAGTGGTGAATATGGAAGTGGGGAGGGATCTGTCCTATGCCAAATTGCCGGGCTGCTACAACTGGTTTGTAGGCTTTATATCCAGGTTTGATGATTCTATTAAAAGTGCTCATGCCAACAGGGAGGAAGCCAGGCCGGATCATTAGAAAATATAGATGCCGAGCGTCAACATCATCAGTAAAGTTATCCAGCCTGAATGAAACTGGATTCTCAAAAATTTCAGAATCAGCAATTGGAAAGAGCGGGTTATCTGAGCCTTTGAAGAAGATTCTGAACCAGTTTGCTGCATCTTTTGAATTCAGTTTGCTGCCAAGGATACTATACAAGCCTTGGCCGAAGCTGGTGCTTTTGATCGGCTTGCCTTTCTCGTCCGGGAAAGAATTATTGGCCAAGACCGGGAAGTTTGGGATCTGGCGCTGAAAGTATAAATGCCCCCATAGCTGAATGAACCATGAAGGATCTCCAGTTCTGAGTTTTCTTTGGCTAAGAAGGTTCGCTGCCATCAGGTGGAGGTATCTATATGTTTCTCCAAGGAATAGTTTGCCTAGGCTGATATGATTGCCATGGGCCAGATGATAAGCCAAAGGAAGGTAATTTTAGGTTGGGGCTAAGGAAGGACCACAGAAAAGGAAATGTTCCAACCAAAGATTCAGAAAGGCCGTGTGTTCCTTCTCAGTTACTGGACCTTTTGTTTTCATATGTTGGCTCATATAGGTGCTCCAGTTTGTGCAGTCTGCTTTGGATGAGAGCTTGAAAGGGATAATTGGCATTTTGTGGGCTGTAGGATTGGAGGATTTGATGTCTAGGCCAGTAATCATTACTACATCCAACAGAGTGGGTGTCATGGATCCATGGCTAAAGAGGAAGCAATTTAAAGCATCTGACCAGAAATAGCCGATGGTTTTCAGCAAGTTTTCATCTTTTTCAAGAGGAGATAATGACAAGGAAAGTGCATCGGCTATGTTCAGTTTTTGCCACAAGGACAGATAAACCTTTGCTACTCTATTATGCCAAGAAACCCAGCAAGTTTTTCAAACGGTGTCGCAGTTCATCAGTTTGTGAGACCCCAACTCGTAATAAAGTCAGTTTTTATTGCATCTCCTGTTCTTGCTCGTGTTCTTGATTGCCCTTGCAGGGATAAACCTTCATGGTGAGGTTATTCGTGTGACACTGGTGATGACCAACGGAGCAGTGGTGTAGTGATTGCGAGGAACCGTTCGCTCGAAGCCTTGGATCATCAACGTCGAGATCTCCACTCAATCAAGTTTATCTTACCTCTCGGAAGACCGGAACTCAACATCCTATCAAGTGGCATCAGTTATCCAGTTGCCCGTGAGGTATACTCGTGTGCCCTTTAGATTCGTTTTGTTTCAGTCCTATAGTCCACAAAAAAGCCACAAAAATTTTTACTTTCCCCGACCTACAACCATTGCTCGGCCTTTTGCACAATTTGGTTTCAGATTTCGCAGTTCTGAGTTTGTGTCCTAGGTTCAGTTGGTTACTGGTTTAGATTTGGATTGACTTAGTTTTGTTTCTTCCATCCGCTGCCATATATACAAAACCAATCTACAAAAAGTTCCATCCACCGATCCATATCCTTTCAATTTTCGCCACCACCAACACCTATTTCGGACGGTTCTCCATAAAACGGGCATAACTTTTCACTCGGAACTCCGATTGAGGTGAATTTTTTTCCTGGAAAGCTCTCAAAAAATTACACATACGATAAAACCGCTTCGCCATTTGCGATGATTTCAAAAAAATTAAAAAAATTTAGGAAGACCCTTGATTCGGGCTGCGAAGTTTCAGCGTCAGTTTTTTCCAACACTTCTGAATTTATACTGATCACATCCTTCATCGGTTCAGGCTGATACTTTGCGGTGTTCCTATTCTTGTGCTCCTGAGTGAGAAAAAAATATAAAAAAGAAAAAAGAAAAACAAAATACATTGTGATTCCTACTAGCGCTAAAAGACGAAACATGAGGGTTCCTGGTGCTGTTTTCTATGTGTGCATGTGCTGCTGGATACTTGCTGAATCATATTTGTTGTTCATCATCTCTATCCTTGTTCCTTGCTTGTTGCCACAACTGTCTAATACATTTTTAGGCTAGCAACTTGTGTGCCACATACATATACTGCATTTGTGCCTTCCCATGCTCCACCTTCTCTCGAGCGGAACAGTTAACCCTTTGCAATCACACTCATTCGCTACTGGTTATCATACCGGCCACTGTTTGCCACCTACAGTGCTGGTAAGAAACTTGTAAGAGTGGGGTAAGATGCATCATATTGCTTATTTTCCATTTCAGAGAATGTAGTCATAGGGATCCCATCCTTTTTTTCCTTCGTCTCTGTATTGCCTAAATATGGTGCAGTGGAGAACAACAGGGTTATGCTGCCGAAACCTCACTTAGACCCCGTGACTCATCATAACTACCATGCTCTATCGGTTACTCAGAGGCTGTCCAATAAAAGGACAATTCCAGACCTGCACGTCTCACACGCGCAAGGCACGTGAGACGTGCCGGTCTGAAATGGGTGACGCATAGGTTTCGTAACTCTACCGTTATGTGGAAGTTCAAACAGTAAAAGGAATTATTAATTGATGATTTCATTATTACTATTTTATTTTCAACCCCAGATATCAACAAAACTATATTCCGGAACCCTCATCCACTTGGGATTTACGTATTCAAATAGACTAAACTAAACTAAACTCGGCTTATTGACTAATTATTAGATGTTTTCGTTGAATTATTGACTAATTATTATTAGTTTCAATTTATCTTTTACTTTTAGAAAATGCCAAAACTAAACTAGCATGCCAAATTCATTAATTATTTAAGAAAACATCATGAACATAAATAATAACTACCTAACATTTGGAAAAAAAAATGATAACTTAACTTATAATATATACTATTAAACTTTTAATCGCTACTTTCGACGGCCAAATACATAAAACCGCCAAAAATTAACTATACAATAAATAAATAAAATAAAAAACAATTACCTGGCTGCAGGTGCGGGGGCCGGGCGCGCGGCGGGCGCCGGTCAGTGCAGGCAGCGGTGGGCGGGCGGCGGCGCTGGTTCGCGAGACGGGCATGGGCTGGAATTTTTGGAATGAAGAAGCGGGCGTTGCTGCCGCTGGGGGTAATTGACCGGCCTTAATTTTTGGCGGCCAGGGGCTTCGGCCGCCGAAAATTAATTAATTTTTGGTGGCCAGATCCTGCGGCCGCCGAAAATAACACAAATTTCGACGGGCAGGGACTTCGGCTGCCGAAAATAACACAATTTTCGGCGTCTAGAGGTTCGGCGACCGAAAATTATATAATTTTCGGCAGCCAGGGACTTCGGCCGCCGAAAATAACACAATTTTCAGCAGCCAGCCTCTGTCCGCCGAAAATTACACAGGTATTTTCGGGGGTGACCCTCTGGCTGCTGAAATTAAATTTCGCCAGAAGTCTTTAGGTTTCCTATAGTGATACGGTTAGATCATTTAATGGCTATGATGTTAATAGATATCGTGTTCACACAACAAGACATGAGTAGAGTCGGCCTTGATGAGTTTTTACGTCAGGTCTTGATGAGGTTGAGTATTATGGAAGAATTAATGATATATACGAACTCACATTTCATGGTTGCAAACCTCTTAATCCTGTCATATTGAAATGCCATTAGTTTGATCCTTAGGTAGTGAGACAGACCCCTAATCTTGGGCTAGTCGAAATTTGACAGTCACCCATCTTAATAGGAGACGATGTCTATATTGTGACTCAACAGGCCCCACAAGTTTACTATCTCTCATACCCGTGCCAAACTTATGACCATCTTAAGGGTTGGGATGTTGTGTACAAGGTATCTCCACATGGTAAATTACCTATTCCAAACAATGAAGATTACACATAGACCCAAACACATATGACAGAGTGTTCTTTCAAGAAGTTGTGTTACAAGGAAGTTTTGAGATAGACCTAACTGAAGCGATTGGAATGAAAGTAGACAATGAAAGAGTTGTTGATGAGGTCGCTTGAGATGAGGTTCATAATGTGAAGGACTTAAAATTACTTCAGAGATTACATCTAGGCAATGATAGTGATGACAACATTTCTCCATCAGAGCACGGGCATGATTATATCGACATATGTGATAGTGTTGATGACACTTATGATCCATCTAATCCCGATCATGATGATTATTTCTAAAATACATGTATGTTCCATACTAATTAATTTACTATTTGTACTACTATGTTATTTTCTAATAATGTTTTGTTTATTTTGTATCTCTTCGTAAGTATGTCTTGTTTATCTGTGTTGATTGGTTTACTCTTTTCAATTGCAGGTGATTGAACAGAGATGGTGGGCGGTTTGAGGAAGATAACGTCACTTTACCAAAGAGGGAAGGGTGCAGCGAGGTCATCATCACCTGTAGCTATGTCGTTGTCTTTGTCTTTGTTTGAGGAGGAGGTATCTTTTGCACACGACGACTCTGGTGATGAGGAGCAGGTAGAGGTGGAGCGCAAGAGGAGGAGGAGGAGGAGGCAAGGGGCTCCGCCGTTCGTCAGGTGTCTGGTTGTGAGGTCCCTCAAGCTCCCGAGGTGACCAATACTGTGACACCCTAGGTGTTAAAATTCCAAATAAGTAATTTTGGAAAACAAATAAAAAAATTAAAGTTAAAGGAAAAATCTCATAAAGGCAAATTAACAAAGAAAGATTAAATGGGAATTCAAAATATACATTTAAATGCACAAAATCAAGTGAATAATGTGTGAGGATTAATTTCATTTTAAAAACAACCCACAAAAATAAATTGAGCTAAAAAAGAGTACATTTAGTGACATGTGCTATATTAGTAGTGGACCTTTGCAAATCAGCCCAAAATAAAAAGAAATCCATCCTTTTTAGCACAAGTTTGCAATTTTAAATTAGTTTGCAAACTATAGCTCAAATGAAAAATTGCATGAAACAAGAGTTGTAGATCTTGAAAAACTGAACAAAAATGGTATTCAAAAGTTTTTCATTTAAGGCCAGGAACAGGGAGTAAATTTTAGTTTACAGTCGGGTCCCTAGATTTTTCTCTATTCATAGAAATAGCCCTAACTCTCTCTCTCTCTCTCTCTCTCCTTCCACCCGCTCTCTCTCATGGCGCCGTAAGTTGCCGGCGCTCAGGGATGGCAGTCCGCCCTAGGTTCAGCCGATTCCGCCCCCGGTTTGCCTCCTGGCCATCCCAGCTGGCCGCGCGAGAGTTCACAACGCACCCAGGATCCCTGGACCGGCTGCCACGCCACCCGCCGTGCGTCATGCAGCCCCAACGTTGTCGCCGTTCGCCGTCGACGCCCTTCCAAGCCGCGGCTGTATTAACCTCCCCCAGGCATTGTGCAGCACGCCCAGAACGACCTCCCCTCGCCCAGGCCTATAAAAGGTGCAGCACCCCTGCGCGCACGCCCAGACACGCCCACCCTCTCGCCATTGTCGCCGGTGAGCTCGCCGTGGGCAGCCCTCTACAGACCCACATTGCCCAAACTGCCCACGCTATTACCTTTCCTAGCCACTACTGAAGCTCCCAAGCCGGACCGCCCCACCTCGTCCCCGTACTTTCCTTCCTCATTGCCTGGTGGTGCTCAGGAGCCCAAGAACCGATGCCCAGAACCACCGTAGCCCCCTCGCCGGCGTCCACCGAGCTCGAGCTCCGCCCCTCACCGCCGACAAGCCACTTCCGGCCACCCCAACCTCGATTCCGAGCACCCAGAGCTGCGCAAGGCTCTTCCCTATACATTCCCCCACCTAACCCACGGCGTCGAGGCCGGCCATTACCGGAACAACACTGATGAGTAGCGCTCTGCTCGGCTCCGGCGAGCCCAAGGACCCAAATGCAATTTTAAAACTTGATTTCAAGGGTCAAAGTGCAAATGTTACATGAACCCCTATATTCAAAACTGTGAATTTGTAAATTCGATATAAAATCATAGAAAAATCCTAAAAATGCGAACTCGAATGGGATGGACTTTCTGAACTAAAGGCTACAACTTTCTCAACAGCAACATTAGCTAAATCCGAATAGTTTTCCCTCTAGGTTAAATGCAAGTTTAAATGTAGTATAAATGTTCTAGGAGTTTGGCTTATAGTTTTTGAATAATTTTTTACCAGAATGTTCCTCTTGCTAGATCTAGTACCCGGTAAAAGTTTGAACCCCAATGCATCCTTGGAACTAGATGAAAACCATTCACTTTTGTAAATCTACTAGAAAGCTTCACAGTTTATTTGTGATAGATCTACTACATTTCTGTTTATGAAACTTTTTCTAGGAGTTAGACTTGGTAAATAAACCTCAATGCACCAGTTTGGTTATTTCTAGATCTATTTTGCTATTTATATGTTTTAATCCTCATTAAATAGCCATAAATCATGGAATATAGTTGGAGTAGCTGGAAAAATATCAAATTTATATCAAATTATAGTAAGACGGATATCATTTGTAGTAGTCCCTATAAAAATTTGAGCTACAAAAACATTAGGAATCATTCTGTATATATTGTGATTGATATTAACATACTAGGTTTTAATCATTTTTTATACTTGCTGTGCTTACTGTTTTTGGCTGAAAATTTCATCTTGATTACCTAAATATAGGTTCTGCATCGTGTAATTTTTGCAGCACCAGAAAATTCTCTTAGCTCATGGAATAAAAAGGTCAAATCCCTTTATGAATAATAGCTTTGAAAGAAAAACCTAACCAAGTTCACCTTATGAAAATAAATTTAATTAGAACTACTCTATAAATGATTGCCCAGTAAAATTATGTTAAAAGAAGTCCATCACTTAAAACACATAATCTTGGTTTACAACTCTATAGTGAAGGAAAGCTATACATATTAAAAACACCTTTTGTAACAAACACTTCTTGCATTCATATAGAAACAGTCAATTTATCGGATGCCGTATACAAGTTGACTCCTACTGGCGAGACCGTTGTGGACGGTAGTTCTTTGAATCAAACTGAATTGAATCAAGACCCGGACTAATGTCTGGAAGAGCCCAAGGCTATTTTTGATAGTGCCCAAGAAGACAAGCCACGGTGCATAATCCCATTATTTTCACGCATATTTACATTCACATATTATATATCTGTTGTAATAATTTTTCTGCGCATTTACGTTCTTAGGAGTCGATTGAAATCGTAGTTCCATACCCCTAGGTACCTATGTAATGTTACTTGGTGCTTTTTTCTTGATTAGTAGCCCCACTAACTAGGTACGATAGAAGTCGAGTGGTTTCCTACCTCTCGCGAGATTATAGGAGTTGACTATCTTTAATTTACTTATTGTTGAAATATAAGGACAATGGACGGGGTTGTGTAGAAGTGATACCCATCAGAATAGTTGAAATTGGCTAAGGTGGTGTGTGGCACATTTTGTTAAGCTTTTGAAAGTACTAGCCACATGCTGAGAAATATGGTAATCGGTAAGCTTAAGTACTTGATTGGACCAGCGAGTGGAACGACCTTGCACTCTCTTTGAACGTTGTTCATCGTTCTTGTGCGGCCAGCATGTGGGTGCAGAGTAGTCGTACTCTGTAGTCGAGGGGAGTGCCCCGAATCCACGGTGATAGAAGGTTGAGTCTCGATCTTCCGAGAGGTATGGTAAACTTGATTGGGTGGAGATCTCGACGTTGATGATCCAAGGCTCCGAGCGATCGGTTCCTCGCAATCACTACACCACTACTCCATTGGTTATCACACATGTCACATGGATGACCTCGCCACGAAGTCTTATCCCTGCAAGCGCAATCAAGAACATAAGCAAGAACAGGAGATGCAATCAAAACAGACTTGATTACAAGGTTGGGGTCTCACAAACCGATGAACGGCGACACTGTTTGACGACAGAATTAATCTAAGCAAAATCCATCTAAGCTAATGGCGATGGCTGTATATATAGAAGGGAGAGAGCTAGGGGGGCGCCCAAGGGGGTGGCCGGGCAACCCTAGGGCGTACAAGGCCTTCGGGCCCAAAAAACGGCATCGCTGCATCCAGGCAGATTCTGGTCATCATGTTGTTTTGACGATTCCCGTCGACTCCGAGTGTATTTTGATATGGGACCACCTGGGTTGGAAAACTTATCTCCTTAGCTTTCCGTCGATATGTAGAACACCCAAAACGGAGCCTATATGTGGCCTGGGTGTTCGTTTTCGTCAGGCCTGCTCCTGCAGTCCGAACCGGACTCGCGAATAAATCGGACTTCAATGTGGATTGGGCTTTGAACTCTATCTTCGCTTGTGCTTTGGTCGTATGCATATTGGTTATGTCCTCATCACACGAACTGGAAAGAAAGGGGAAAAGTTGCATGGGCGACGGCGTTCCCCATGCGTGTGTGTTAGGTTCGCCTGGCCAGGTTAAGAAACCCGATTCGAATCGTCCGCCTCTCACGTCTTGAGACTGCTTAACAATTTCTATCATATAGAGTAACAAGTGGAGCCAATGGAAAGAATAATGGTTGTATGCTTAATGGATTGTTCAACCATGCATGTTTAGCAATAGATGCAAACTTAGAACGGTTAAACCAAATAGAACTTGATAGGTAAAATCTGGAATTAAGGACTCACTCCTAGGCGCTTTTCAGCAAAACAAACCACTCTAGCCAAAAAGCCTTGCATGTCTAGTTAACGTACTAAGGTATATCCGGTGACGGGCAAGCCTTACTGAGTATTAGAATACTCAGTCTTGCTTGTGGCACTATTTTCAGGTACTAACTTTGAAGATATGATTGCAAGTCTTACTTGGCCATGCTCTTTGCCTCCGGGTTGGTCTGTCGAGTGGGATGGTTCCTCAAAGGGTGCTGACGCTCCTCCTACTGAGTGATGTCTCGTATGGGCTTATCGAGGCACCACCGTTTCGCTAGCTATTGTTTTATCTTTCCACTGCAATAATGAGACATAAATAATCTGTGTAATATAAGACTCCGTGGTACTTCACTACTTTCAGAACCTGGTTTGTAACAAATAAATTTCCGCTGCAAACTCTGTGATGTATGGAATGATTTGTGTTGTAATCTTTGGGCTCACCTTCGTGTGAGTGTTGTTTGTATGATCCTATCAGTGTGGCTTTAATCAAGGCTTCACTCAAGGAACTGCCGGTGAGTGCAATTTTTGTATCAGCGTAGCTTAAGCAACCTTGAATCATGCACCCGGGCCCAGTTGTTTTGGGTGGTTCCGCCACAAATACCTCTTGAGAGACGCCCACTAATTCGACCCACTGGGGCTAGGTAAGTAACTTTAGATGTTATCACTACTTTTACATTTGATATGTTGAAAATCACAATAGAAACTAATAAGTTTTCTTAATCATTTGGGTAGGGGTTGGGTGAGGGTCGCTGCAGGTGATCACAATCGCCATTTCAAATGGCATTCTAGGTCTTTTGTGCAGGCTACACTTTCTTGGCCTGTTTGAGTTTGGAAGAGTGCAGGAGCTGGCTTACACATGGGACCACTACGTCACCTTCTCCGATTTACCAGATCGGGATGGCAGGGTATTCACCTACAAGGTGGAGCGGGTGATGGCCGAGCTGTGGGTAAGTCATCATCGCACTACATTGGTCAATACATCGCATTTATTGGACATTCTTGAAATAATAATAGGATATATCACTTGTATATGGAGGATTTCTTTAGATGCTATGAGGGATACGAGGCCAGGGCCACTCTTGTGGCCCATAAAGCCTGTTATAAACTCGTGATGAACTTGCATTACGAGGTGTGCGTCTAGGCCATCGTAACGTACTAGGCTACCTACCTTCAAACGAAGATCAGCAAACCTGATGCAAGAAACATGAGGCTGACCCGGGAACAATACTTGCAGGCAAATATAGAACAATAATACTAATTTTTTCTAAGGTTAAGTATGCTTAATTTGATCTTAATATATGTCATATACTTGATGATGTGTAGGTGCCTCCGCGGTGGTGCACTCAGCATCTACAGTGCTGGGCAGTTATGGTGGACAAGTGGTGCGACCCCGAGTAGGAGGAGACACACAACGCTTGCCGGGAGCGGCGTTTGATGATTCCAGGTGCACCACACCATCAAGGAAACCTTACCCTTGACAAATATGTGGCTAGATGGGTACATGAATTTATTTCTTTATTCTAACACTCAATTCAACATAGGTACTAATCCATCTTGATGTTTTTGTCATAGTCGCCGGCACATAGTGGCCAGCCTTGCTCCCAGTTCAAGGCATTGGCTATGGCCAACAAGGGCAAGGCAATGTCCGACGTCGACTACAACCTAGAGGACAAACCCTCGGCGTACAACAATGCGATCGTCCACAGCTGCCTCACTGAGTACACATCGATGGCAAGGGAGGTCCAGGGGCCAGATTATGATCTGAGCACCCGGAACCTTGATGGATATGTCGTCATGAGGGTGGGAGGAGGCAAGAAGCATGGATAGTACTGGATTGGCGACAGCAGGCTTGACACAGCCACTACTCCCACTCTATCCCAGATTCGAGTAAGGAGTACGAGTTCAAGCTGGGCCATACGCCCATGACCAGACACTGCATAGTCCAGGATGAAGGCATTCCAGGTTATTTCTATTTTATTCATCATTCATTAATTTTTACATATATTTGGTTTGCATTGTAACATTATTGGGGTAAAATATTGTAGGCCTAACTGGAATAAGAGAGGAGGCTACATGAGGAGATAGCACAGAGGAGGGAGGCTGATCGATCGAGGATGGAGAGGCAGAGGATGGAGCAAATCTTTTAGTGGAAGCAATGTCTTGGCGAGAGGATGGGTCAACCTATTCCACCGATGCTATTCCGTACTCCAGCTCCTCCTGCAACTACTCCTGTGGGTATGAATGATTTAGTTTGTATGTTCCTACCTTAAATCTTGTCTCACGCATGTAATCCCTTATCCTTTGTGCAGAATCAATCGGTGAGATCCAATGATGGGCCTCATGACCCATATTTGTCATAGTGGCATCAGTGGCCACCTTAGTGACACACTTGATTTGTATGTTCTTGCTTGCATTTGCATTTGTGGACTACTTTAAGGTTGTGGATGAACGATGCTAAAGTTTATTTGCATTTGGGGTTTAATTGTGACTATATGAACTGTCTATGATGCTTATTGTGATATATGTGTGATGCCTATATATTTATTTGAGTTGGGTGCCAGATTTGTGACCGAATAATGAAAACAGGGAAAATAGCATGCTTTTTCGTGTGTAACACTCGGCAAAGTGACCATTTCTATGCATTCTGGACATTGCTTGGCCGTGTGCCACATGTTTTTCCAAGTGTTATGGTAAAAACACTTGGCAAATCTTAAGGCTTTGTCGAGTGTCTTTATGCTGACACTTGGCAAAGTCTTAAAATTTGCCAAGTGTTTTGCCCTTGGCTCTCCACAAAGTCTTAATCTTTGCCGAGTGTCTCTCCATCATGGCCCTTAGCAAAGATGCCATCACTGTCATCTTATCATCCCCTTCGCTTTTTTTTGTCGCGAGTTGTTTCAACACTCGGAAAAGGCTTTGCCAAGTGCTCGACAAAAACCCACTACTACACAACAGGCCTTTGATCCTTGCCTTTAATCTCGGCCACAGTTGGACCCGGGACTAATCTAGGCATTAGTCCTGGGTCCAACAGCTAGAGAAGAAAGGGCTCTTTAGTCCAGGTTGGTGGCTCCAACCGGGACTAAAGAGTCAAACCCTTTAGTCCTGGCTGGGCATAAGAGATATTCCGTACCTCATCTTGCACTTGTGAGCTTTGTTGTGTCTATCATTCCATCTTGGGCAGTTAAAGAATGGAACAGTTTCGGATCAAGTCACCTCAACTCCTTATGTCAAGTAGCTTGGGAAATTTTTTATGTGTTTTCAAAACAAGCATTGCTTATCTCTTCATTTGATTCTCTTAGATCGCTCAATGTGTATATGTCCTCACCAAGGCATTTGACTTGACTTTTCTTCATCCTACTTTTAGTGGTGGCTATATGTGGAGCTCAAGGTAGGTATGAATGATAAGGCATAATTGCATCACATATATTGCAATGTCAAAAACCGGATCCAAGGAGAAAAACTAGTCATCTAATCAGATCAAGATGTGCATGTGTATGGATATAGTGGATGGTAATGGTGGATGAAAACTCCTTTTGTAATCTTTTTTGACGAGAACATGGCTATCTTTCTTTTTTTTCCATTTTTTGTTTTCTTTTTTTCTTCAACCTTCACGTGCTCAATTTTTTTTGAATGCTTGGGCCTTCATGTGTCCATATTTTTTTAGATAGCCCTTGTCTCTTTTGTAACAATAGATGGAGAGAGAGAGAGACCAATACATATCATGGAGCTTTTATTTTATGTGATAAAAGTGGATGGTTGTTGACGGCTCCTAAACACCAAATTTAGGCCGTCAATCTCTGCATAAATACATAAAATGTGAATATCAACCTAGTGGTTGGGGTTTATTACTAAACATTTCCACGAATGTTGGTAAATATTTGTATGCAGGTGAAATAAGGCAGAAAACACACTTCAAGAGCATGGAAACACACTCCTCAATCCAAGGCAAAAGACGTCGACCAATCAGAGCACGTGTTCAGGCTCAATTGGATCCAAACAAGCCCAAAGACCAAAGAAAATCAGCTTAGGATAAGCCATGACACATGGGATTAGGACAAGGCAGCCCAGGACGGCCCGACAACCAATGTTGGGGATGGTTGGCGCCACTGGGCCGTTGGCCGACCACCATGGTCAGCCGACCAACTTGTGGACCCACTGCCTCAACTCAAGCACGTGGCAGCTCCTCATTTGCTCACAACATTGGGTTCAGGTGACTTCACCTCATTCCCCGGCCGAAAGCACCATGTACCCCCTTTATAAATATGAGGGGAGGGGCTCCAAATGAAGACATCCATCAAGTGCTCAATAAGCCTTCTCTTGGTTTAGAGTTGTCATAGAATAGGAGAGAGGGTTGAGGTACTCAGGAGAGGCGCTGGTTGTCATCGCTCTTCTCCATTTTCTACCTCTACAAGAGTGAGAGCATAGTTTGAGAGAGGTGCTGGGGTGTCGGCACTCTGCCCTTGCTTGTACCTCTACGGATGCTGCTACATTCTTCGGGTATTAGTAAGTATTCGTGGTTCCTATCTCTAGTATTTTACTTAGTATAGTAGATGCTAGTCGTGCTTGTAGTTGAGTGAGATTAGTTCTCTTACTCGCCGGTTCGTCACTCTGTATTCACATAGAGTGCTTTAGTTTGCTACGGGGTACCAAACATAGTTAGACTGTAGTAGTAATCTATTGCATAGACGTGGTGTCTAGGCTAGAGGTTATCCTTCATTTGCCTTATATCCCATGGTTTGTTACAGGTAGGCCATAGGTGGTGACAGCCCTATTGGTCCTTTGTAATCCTCCTTGTTCCGATATAGTGTAGAGCTATTGGCCGGAGTCGCCTGGCAGACCAGGTGTAAGCCGATGCCCGAAGCGTGTATTGTGCTCGAGAGATCGACCTTTAACTTAGCTATAGTGCTATCTTAGGAATCCTCTCTATCCTTCTACCTATCTTGTTGTGTCCTTGGAATGACTAGAATAGAAGTTAGAGCTTACACGTTCCCTGTGGATTCAATAACCCTTGGAATACTCTAAGGTGAAAGATACAATGGTATCCTTGCGCTTGCGGATTTATTTGTAACGCTAAAATACCTAACAAGCTTTCTAGCGCTGTTGCCGGGGAACGGTTGCTTCTCTAGGTTAGATTTCGAAAACCGATACCATCATCTACGGGAGTTTGAGCAGACGTGTTCATGCTATGCCTTGGCGGGCATGACTCATGATACCCTTAGGTGGAAGTTGTTCCCCTTTTCTCTCATAGAGGAGGGTAGACAATGGTACACAAAAAAACATAGAGAGTGTGAATGGAAGCTGCAGTAAACTCAGAGACAAGTTCTGTCTTTGATTTTTTCCTGAGTGCCATATTGTCACTCTACAAAAGGATATCCTCTGCTTTCAGCAGAGTGAGGAGGAAACCATAGGTGTGGCTTGGGCTAGATTTTCACTCCTAGTAAAATCCGGCCCTATCTTGTCCATACCCAATCATATGTTGCTTCAACACTTTTTCTTGGGACTCGACAAAGAATCTGCCTCTCGTCTTGATGTAAGCGCTGGAGGGTCATTTTCCCACAAGACTCCGATCGAAGGCATGGAAATCCTAGAACGTATCACCAAAAACAATTCCTTCGCATCCATATCCAAACCCTCCCGAGAAGAGCATACATCAAGCCATGTGGATATTCTAGTAGCCGAATCCGATCTTCCATTTCCCACAACCTCAGATTCAGCTCTAGAATCCTCTCCCGAATCATGAGTTTCGGAGAAAGAAGAAATTCAACCTCTAGAACTCCCTTTCAAATTCGAGGACAAACTCTTCGAAGATTTCAAAAACACCTCAAATTATTTATGCAAGAGGAAACCACCGGTTCCTATTGCTTCCAAAGATCCTATAGAAACTGCCTTCCATAAAGAAAATGATAAGTAGCTGATGGCCATTATGAGCAGTGAGTGGTCAAGAGAGATTGAGCTGTCCCCAGAAATTCTTCGGATCAGCTCTCCTCCTTCAACTATTCCTAGCACCATAAGAGGAACCCCGGTAGACACCCTCTACAGTCCCACTGTCGGAGCCAACATAATCTCTGGTGAATGTGCATTCTACCTTTTTGGAGATGTGCCATTAGTTCGTACTGACAAAACCTTCCGGACTTCTTCTGGAGAAATCCTAGAAGGAAGTGGGATTTTGCAGAACTTGTCTATTAGGCACAAGGACATCGATGTAATCCTTGAACTTCACGTTTTTGATGTCCATGACTTCGATCTCCAGATTGGGCACCTCATTGAGAAATTGCTCGTGGGTGCTTCGACTCAAGGTAAGATCGATGTCCGTCTAGGGAAGGAAACCATTTTTGTCAAAATCGCTAGAGCCACAAATTTGATGATGGAACCATCCCTAGACTCTGAACCGATTAAGGAGGTGAAGGGAATTCTCCTAGTTGACTTACCAGAATCCCTCCTTGAAAAAGATGCTCAACAGTTCATCGAGGAGGAGGAGGATTCTACCGGACCTGTAGATTTATCTAAGTTCGAGATTCCCCGTAGACCTTGGATCGAGTTAAAGCCCTTACACACAGGCCTCTGTTATGCCTTCCTCCACGGTGATACTGAGTCTCTCGTAATCATTTGTGACAAACTATCGGAAGAAGAATCCGCGAGACTCATCACCGTCCTAGAGAAACACCGAACTGTTTTGGGATATTCCCTTCAAGATCTCAAGGGAATTAGCCCAGCTCTTTGTACCCATCGCATTCCCTTGGATTCTGCTATCACGCCTTCAAGGGAACATCAGAGGAGGTTGAATAATACGATGAGGGAGGTCATCAAGAAGGAGGTCCTGAAACTCCTAGATGTCGGGATTATCTACCCCATACCGTATAGTGAGTGGGTTAGTCCCGTTCAGGTAGTGCCTAAAAAGGGAGGGATGATAGTTGTTCCTAATGACAAGAATGAGCTGATCGCTCAATGTCTCCCTTGTGGATGGAAGATGTGTATTGACTATAGGAAACTCAACAAGGCTACAAAGAAGGATCACTTCCCACTGCCCTTCATTGATGAAATGTTGGAACAACTTGCAAATCATTCTTTCTTTTGTTTCCTTGATGGGTATTATGGTTATCACCAAATCCCCATCCACCCCAATGATCAAAGCAAGACCACTTTCACGTGCCCCTATAGAACCTTTGCCTATCGTAGGATGTCATTCGGGTTATGCAATGCACCCACCTCATTTCAAAGGTGCATGATGTCTATTTTATCAAATATGATTGAAGAAATCATGGAAGTTTTTATGGATGACTCCTCCATTTATGGAAAAAATTTTGATCACTGTCTTGAGAATCTAGACAAGGTCTTGCAATGATGCCGCGAAAAAGACTTGGTGCTTAATTGGGAAAAATGCCACTTCATGGTTCGCGAAGGCATTGTCTTAGGGACCTTGTTTCTGAACGAGGGATAGAGGTGGACCGAGCCAAGATTGAAGTTATAGAAAAGCTCCCACCTCCTATAAATGTTAAGGGAATCTGTAGCTTCCTAGGCCATGCTGGGTTCTATCGTTGTTTTATCAAAGACTTTTCTCAAATTGCTAGACCCCTCATGAGCCTCTTAGCTAAGGACGCACCCTTTGACTTTACCGATGAGTGCCTCGTTGCCTTTCACACCTTCAAAAAGGCACTCATCTCAGCACCAATCATCCTACCCTCAGATTGGACGCTACTATTTGAGATCATGTGTGATGCTAGTGACTATGCCATAGGAGCCGTTCTTGGCCAAACTAAGGACAAGAAGCATCACGCGATTGCTTATGCTAGCAAGACTCTAACAAGAGCTCAACTAAACTATGTCACCACCAAAAAAGAGCTCCTTGCCATTGTCTTTGCCATAGACAAGTTTAGATCTTACTTAGTAGGAGTTATGATCATTGTTTACACCGATCATGCTGCATTGAAATATCTGCTCACTAAGAAAGATGCTAAACCCCGCTTGTTACGATGGATCCTTCTACTCCAATAATTTGACCTTGAAATAAAAATTAAAAAAGGAATAGAAAACTATGTTGCAGATCATTTGTCACGTATGCATTGTACTAACATGCAGGAACTACTGATAAATGATTTCCTTCGGGATGACATGCTGATGAAGGTAACATACTCTACCCCCTGGTACGCAAATATTGTGAACTTTATGGTTTTAGGATATGTACCACCAGGAGAAAGCAAGAAAAAGTGGATCTATGAAAGTAGACTCCACTTGTGGGATGATCTGTACCTCTACAGAGTTTGTTCTGATGGCTTGCTGAAAAGGTGTGTACCAGTAGCTGAAGGAACAAGGATCATTAAAAAATGTCATGCAGCACCATATGGGGGACACTATGGTGTATTTCGTACTCAAGAGCAAAGGCTAAGTGTGGGGGTGTTGTTGACGGCTCCTGAACACCAAATTTAGGCCGTCAATCCCTGCATAAATACATAAAATGTGAATATCAACCTAGTGGTAGGGGTTTATTACTAACCATTTCCACAAGTGTTGGTAAATATTTGTATGTAGGTGAAATAAGGCAGAAAACACACCTAAAGAGCATGGAAACACACTCCTCAATCCAAGGAAAAAGACGTCGACCAATCAGAGCACGTGTTCAGGCTCAATTGGATCCAAACAAGCTCAAAGACCAAAGCAAATCAGCTTAGGACAGGCCATGACACATGGGATTAGGACAAGGCAGCCCAGGACGACCCGACAACCAAAGTTAGGGGCAGTTGGCACCACTAGGCCGTCGGCCGACCACCATGGTTGACCGACCAGCTCGTGGGCCCCACTGCCTCAACTCAAACATGTGGCAGCTCCTCATTTGCTCCCAGTGTTAGTTCTAGGTGACTTCACCTCATTCCCCAGCCAAAAGCACCATGTAGCCCCTCTATAAATATGAGGGTAGGGGCTCCAAATGAAGACATCCATCAAGTGCTCCACAAGACTTCTCTTGGTTTAGAGTTGTCTTAGAATAGGAGAGAGGGTAGAGGTACTCAGTAGGGGCGCCGGTCATTGACGCTCTTCTCCATTTTGTACCTCTATGAGAATGAGATAATAGTTTGGGAGAGGTGCCGGGGTGTCGGCTCTCTTCCCCAGCTTGTACCTCTATGGATGCTGCTACATTTTTAGGGTATTAGTAAGTATTTGTGATTCCTATCTCTAGTATTTTACTTGGTATAGTAGATGCTAGTCGTGCTTGTAGTTGAGTGAGACCAATTCTCTTACTCGTGGGTTCGTCGCTCTGTATTCGTATAGAGTGCTGTAGTTTGCTATGGGGTACCAAATGTAGTTAGACTGCAGTAGTAATCTATAGCGTAGACGTGGTGTCTAGGCTAGAGGTTATCCTTCGTTTGCCTTGTATCCCATGGTTTGTTAGAGGTAGGCCATAGTTGGTGACAGCCCTATTGGTCCTTTGTAATCCTCCACATTCGGATATAGCGTAGAGCTATTGGCCAGAGTCGCCTGGCAGACCAGGTGTAAGCCGATGTCCGAAGTAAGTATTGTGCCCGAGAGATCAGCCTTTAACTTAGCTATAGTGCTATCTTAGGAACCCTCTCTATCCTTCTACCTATCTTGGTGTGTCCTTGGACCGACTAGAATAGAAGTTAGTGCACACACGTTCCCTGTGGATTCGATAACCCTTGGAATACTCTGAGGTGAAAGCTGCAATGGTATCCGTGCACTTGTGGATTTATTCATGGTGCTAAAATATTCAACAATAGTACAATGCTAACTTCTCATAGGAGCATAGCAAGAGGGTATATGGTGTGCACATGAATGTTGATCATGAAAGCTTGAAAATAATTTCTCCAAGGGTCACAACAATTTGACAAAGCTCAATACAAAGACAAGTAGCATATGCATAAGGTTTTCAAGGTAACTCATCATATGGCTTTGGTAGGACTTTGGCATATCAAAAAAGAGCTTGAAAAGGTTTTTTAAGTTTTTCAAATAAAATTTCTCAAGCACTTAAGAATTAAGAGCGAAGATCGTATCATTTAACCATATCACAAACATCAATAACTTAGATGACCAAGCTTTCCTCAAGATATTGTTGACAAGCATCAAGATGATAAGCAAAGAATAGAACTTATGCAAGCCAACCACAGAAAGTATGTAGAGCAAGTGGGGCATGTTGATTCATTTTATTTGAGCTCAATTTAAAGGATTTGACTTAAAAATTCATTCAGAGCTCAAGAATCAGGGGCATGAGGGAGTTTAGAGACACAAACCAACGCGGTGGATGAAGATGGACCTGAGTGGGCCACCCTTTTGCGTGTATGTGCAACATGGTGCGCTCTTTTCGTTGGTGCCTATGCGTCATTTCAGAACTGGAGAGGCTTACCTTGGTGCTACATTAAAGGACAGGTGACACAAGGACTCTACTAGGTTAGATGATGGGTGAGTCAAAACTTTGTTGAATTGAGAAAGAAATGGAGGCATCTTTCCTTAAAAACAAGTTCATTTAAATCAAAAGAAGCCTACGATCGTGGGCAATCTTGCTCAACCACGTGTACGTCCACCTTGCTTGCCATTCGCAGTAGATCAAATAAAGTCTCGGCTATAAGGTTAGTGCACAAAAGCCACAACGAGCCCTACATAGATATCATTATAAAGCAACACCATCAAAAGGGCACTAGGGGAAGGATTCCGTAAGATGATCATACAGCTGTTATCGCCATAAATTAACAAGGTTAATTAATGGGCCACGAGCAAGTTGGGCATAGTGTAGAAATTAAAGAAGGCTTGTGAATTGGCTCCTGCGCGAGCATTTGGATGGACCATATGGGACATGTATCTTTATATTTAGTTCAGTTCAGTTAGGGTTAGAGTCCATCATGGACGTGTTGGTTTAGATTGTGTTCCAAGTCTACGGACTATAAATATGTACCCTTTGACATTCGTGAAAGGAGGATGTCATTCACATTCAACAACAACAAACCACGGCGCACCGCCACCCCTGTTTCTAGGGTTTCATCCAAGTAAGCGCCATGCTGCCTTGATCATTTCTTGCGATCAAGGTAGTATTGTTCTTGCTTTTACCTTTGGTATTACTCGTGCTGAAGCATTTTTGATGGCGAGTAATGCTAGTTATCCTGGTATTTACAGCATGTTTTTAGTAGATTTATTATGTGCTTACACGCTTATCATCTGCAAATATCATGTTATTCATGCATGATCATATTTTCAATCTTGTACTAGTTCTTGCTACGTGGAATTAGTCGTGCAGGAGTAACGCCTTGCTTTATTCCATCTAGTAGATCCGATCTGTTATGGTGTGTTCTTATTCTTTAAGAATTGGTTAAATATCTGCTAGTTTAGGCCTTGCAAACAGATTGGATGTTCCGGCGACGTAGTAGATGCTTTGCTTTAGTCTTAGTGGGGATTGATCCAGGAATTAGCTCTTGCTATTTTTTAGGCCTCTATTCTGGTTAAAGTTTAGCTGTCTATCATGTTCATTAGGCCTAATTACGTGTAGGATGTTCCGATCTAGCAGTGAGGCTTTTACCATCGTGGGTTGGATTAACTGAATATAATTGCAGCAAGTAATTACAGTTATATGCTTCATTTATCAAAATCCGGATATACAGATCTGATTGACCGGGAGTCGATCGACTCTTTAAAGCCAATGCAAGAGTCGTCCCGGGGAGCCGATCGTGGCTCGGACTAATGTTTACACGTGTCTATGCATGCATGCGAATCACTAAAACATGTTTTTCACCTTCCTGATCAAGTATAGGTCAGGTGGCACGCCCTGCGACTCTGGAAGCAATAGGCATGTGCCAGGATCTGGGCCGTTGACCGAGGGACTGGTGCCAGCCAGTGCCTCGGCAGCCTCTCGGCTCCTCGTGTTGCCTGTCACTACTTGCCGGTGGGTTTTGACCGACAACACATGTTTTGACCGACACTACGCGCCCGGGGCAACTGACAAGTGCAGCACCTTCAGGAACTGATGCAGAGAAGCAAGCATGGCTAGCGAAGTACGCTACCGGGCCGAGTACTGAGCCCTCAGCCCTAGGAGTTCTCGGTGTGCAGAAGATCAGCACGATACTGAGAGATCAGTTCGGCATACTACCCAAGAGGAAGGCAATCGGCTATTCCAAGCCGTACCCAAGCGAATACGACTCGATCCCATTACCACCCAAGTATTCGCTCCCTGAGTTCACCAAGTTCAATGGATCGGAGGGATCTAGCTCCATCGAGCATGTGAGCCGGTACCTGACACAGCTCGGGATGATCTCCGTGTCGGATCCTCTATGGGTCTGATTCTTCTACTAGTCTCTCACGGGTCTAGCATTTGGATGGTACATGTCATTGGCTCCGGATTTGATCCGTACCTAGAAACAGCTGGAAGATCAGTTCCATATTCAGTACCACATGGAGGCTACAGAAGCCGGGATTGCCGACCTTGCCCAAGTCAGGCAGAAGCGAGGGGAAACTATGTCAGAATACGTGCAGCGCTTCAGGGAGATCAAGAACCGGTGCTACTCATCGCGCATCACTAAAAAGGAGGCAGTCGACTTGGCAGTTCTGGGCCTCACAAAGGCGATCAAGGATCTGGCTTTCCAGTTGGAATTCAACTCTCTGGTGCACATGATGCAGAAGCTCACAACATATGAACGCTATCACCCTGAGCTGTACCAAGAAAAGTTCAAGCGCCAGGTGAATATGGCCCAGGCAGATGATTCTGACGAGTCTAATGAAGAAGAAGTGGCAGTGGTAGAGTGGACCCAGGGGGCAAACCACGTCCCATGCAAGTGGGTCAAGCAGAAGGGACCTGCGAAGGGCTTTGACTTTGATGTGTCCAAGGTGGAGCAGATATTCGATCTGCTGCTCAAAGAGAAACAGTTGAAGCTTCCAGAGAATCATAATTTCCCGATGACACAAGAGCTACAAGGAAGGCCATACTGCAAATGGCACCACTCGTTCAGCCATGCCACGAACGACTGCAAGGAGTTACGTCGACAGGTGCAATCGGCTATTGAGCAAGGCAGATTAATTCTTGCACAGCATACGATGAAGGTTGACAGTCAACCATTCCCACAAGCTAACATGGTAGAGCTGTCAGATCCTGGAAGGGAGTGCCAGAATTTTGCATTCCATATCAACATGGTGGGACCTATACGCCGCCATGACAAGCAAAAGAGAGGCCGTTTCCGGCAAAAGGCCCTATATTGAAGACAAGTCAGAGCGGCAGAACATCACGGAAGAACAAGTGCGCCATATCCGCAATCAAATCCCAGCTTCCGACTGACTTCTTGAAAAATATGAATATCAGTACAAGCTACTTCGCCAGTATGAATCGGAGGAAGAAGAGTACAAGCACCGCTTGGGAAGAACGCTTGGAAGACAACAAGCCATACGCGATCACTAGCACTGCCCGTTCTTCAGGTACTGCTGGAATTCTAGTATGAGCCGATTGCCTACTATTGAAGACTGTCTGGAGTGCAGGCCTTGGGGACACCAGTCAAGTGGGACTTCGGTATTCCAGCGCTTGGGACCCAAAGTGGGTCACGACGGTCGTACTACACGGCCACCTGAAGATGATCCCGAGCTGGAGGAGGATAAGTTCCACCGGCCACGATGGTGTCCTGACGGGCTCAGCCGCTCGCAGAAGCGCAGGGTGCAACGCCTACGCATCTTGGAAGAGGCAGAAGCAAAATACCTCGACGTGCTGAGGAAAGCGTGCCCGGATCTTGCGGAGCAATTCAGGCGCCCGCAAAAGGAAGAACGGCATCCCCCGAGGAAGGAGTGGTGCGTCAAGCGGCCAAAAGCCGATAAGAACCCATCGACTGATGTGAACATGGTGTTCGTGCTCCTGTTAGAATTTTAGGCACCTCAACCTAAAGAGTTGGCTTTCGCACAGTTGGACCTCGGCCCGCAACCGATCATCTCCGAGAAACCCAAGGAGAAGAGCTATAAGCACCTTAAGGGCCTATATCTCAAGGGCCTCATCGACGGCAAGCTGGTCAACAGGATGTTGGTCGACACTGGCACTGCAATCAACTTGATGCCATATTCAGTTTTGCGCCGGTTGGGTCGTTCTACTGCTGACCTCATCAAGACCAATGTTATGCTCAATGACTTCAATGGTCAGCCAGCAGAGGCGAAGGGGGTCTTCAGTGTAGAGTTGACAGTTGGCCGCAAGACCATCCCGACCTCGTTTTTCATCGTCAACAGTAAGAGCACATACACAGCGCTGCTTGGGAGAGATTGGATTCATGCCAATTGCTGTGTTCCTTCCACAATGCATCAATATTTGGTCCAATGGGATGGCGACGAGGTGGAGGTGGTTCCTGCAGATGACTCCAGCGAAGTCTCGCTCGCAGACATGAATACGCGGGATGCGGAAGGATAAGTATCGATCTCCGGGGTTGCTCTGAAGGATTGTGATCGGATCGAGGATACAAAAAATGGATTGAGGCTGGTCTTATCCACTGGCCTCACAGAGTAGACACTTCATGGCACACTGCACAGTGTGGCGAGTTTTTAGAGGCCGATCCCAGCGATCGGCCCCAAAAAATATTCAATTCTTGTTCGGAGTTAAGACTATGTAATCTTGTACTAAATGTAGCCTGCTCTGACAGTCGGCTAATTAATGGGTGTACAATGATGGATGGCAATGGAAATACGAGAATGGCCAGCCCATGCGGTTGGCCAAAATTTTTCTTTGGTCATTTTTCTGTCTTCACCATCAACCTGACAGGTGATGACGAGTCATCTGCATTCACCGTCGACTTAACAGGTGACGACAAGTTAGGATTCGGGTTTGCATCAGCTGATGATCTAGAGGAAGTCAACATCGGTCCCGGGGATAAGCCGCGGTCGGCAGTTATTAGCAAAAAGTTAGACCCGAGCCTACGAGAGCCGATGATAACACTATTGAGAGAATACCGAGATTGCTTCGCATGGGATTATATGGAGATGCCTGGTCTAGATAGAAGCATCGTCGAGCATCGGCTCTCGCTCAAGAACAGATTTCGGCCGTTTCAACAACGGGCACGCCAGATGAAGGCCGAAGTTCTAGAAGAAGTCAAGAAAGAGGTACAAAAGATGTTGGATGCGGGATTCATCAGTCCCTGTGGAGAAGAAAGATGTCCGATGGAGAGTCTGCGTGGATTTCAAAAACCTCAACAGAGTAACACCAAAGGATGAATATCTGATGCCTATCATCGAAACATTGATCAATGCGTCTGCCGGTCATAAGATGCTGAGCTTTATGGATGGAAATTCTGGCTACAATCAGATCTTTATGGCCCCGGAGGATGTGCACAAGACCGCGTTCAGAGTACCCGGCGTGGTTGGCTTGTTCAAGTATGTGGTTATGACCTTTGGATTGAAAAATGCCGGTGCAACATATCAACGCACCATGAACTACATTTTTCATGATCTCATCGGCAAGTTGGTGGAAATCTACATTGATGATGTCGTGGTCAAATCCGTATCGACTGGGGGGCATCTGGAAGATTTACGTCAGGTCTTGCAGCAGACTCGGAAGTTTGGGCTCAGAACAAACCCAAAGAAATGTGCCTTTGGTGTATCAGCCAGTCAGTTCATGGGATTCCTAGTGCATTAATGAGGAATTGAGATCGGCTTAAAGAGTCAAGATGCTGTGAAGATGATGAAGCCACCCACTACAAAGAAGGACTTGCAGAAGCTCATCGGCAAAATCAACTTTGTCAGACGATTCATCTCCAATCTGTCTGTGCGTATAGAGTCGTTCATGGGTCTAAAAGGCTGACATGGGAAGTGGATGTTCGCTCTATCGGATTTCGACATCCGATATCAACCGGCGAAAGTAGTCAAGGGTCAGGCACTGGCGGATCTCATTGCAGACAGGATCAACACTGATGTTGCTGCACTTTTCATATGTGCTTGGGCCATGTTTTTTGACGGATCGGCCTGTGATGATGGGTGCGGTGTGGGAATCCTTTTGGTATCGCATCGAGGGGCGACTTATTCCTTTTCCATCAGGGTTACCACTCCATGCACTAACAACATAGTGGAGTATGAGGCTGTCCGCAAGGGAATGGAGTTACTCCTGGAAGCCGGTGCGGAGGCAGTGGAAATATTTGGAGATTCGAAGTTGGTGATCTCTCAGCTCACGGAAGAATATAGGTGTGAGAGCGAGGCTCTTTTTCCGATATGGGTGCAATGCCGAGAGTTGATGTCACAGTTCAGGTACATTAATTTCCACTGGATACGCAGGACACTGAAAAAAGAGGCCAATAGTTTGGCGCAGATGGCCTCTGGGTACAATGAAATAGCCAATGGCTTCGATGTCGAGGTTTAGTTTCTGGAACCTGGAGATTGGAGAGCCGATATCTTCAATTACTTGAAGTATTCGGCTCGGGGGGCATCCAGAAGGACAAGATTCAAGGCTATGAAGTATGTTCTGATAGGGGATGACATGTTCTACAGGACCTTAGAAGGACTGCTGCTTAAATGTCTGGGGCCTTCGGAGTCAAATCGGCTTTTACACGAGGTTCACGAGGGAGCCTGCGGCACGCACCAATCGGCTCATAAGATGAAGTGGCTGGTTAGGCGATCGGGATATTATTGGCCTACCATGCTAGAGGATTGTTTTAAGTATTACAAGGGATGTCAGGCATGTCAGAGGTTCGGCAAGATTCAGATGGTGCCGGAATCAGTAATGAATCCTATCATCAAGCCATGGCCATTCAGAGGATGGGCCATGGATATGATTGGCCAGATTAACCCGCTATCCAGCAAAGGCCACTAATGGATTCTGGCTGTCACGGATTATTTCACAAAATGGGTGGAAGCGGTACCCATGAGGTTAGTGGCAACAAAAGATGTAATTAATTTCGTGAAAGAGCACATCATCCATAGGTTTGGGATTCCTCAGACCATCACGACCGATGGAGGATCGGTCTTTATATCGGCAGAGTTCAGAAAGTTTGCCGATGACATGGGGTTCAAGTTGATCAGATCATCCCCATATTATGCCCAGGCTAATGGACAGGCTGAAGCATCCAACCAGAGCCTCATCAAGTTGATCAAGAGAAAGATCGATGAATATCCTAGGCGCTGGCATGAGGTGTTGTCAGAGGTGTTGTGGGCATACCGCATTTCGTGCCATGGATCTACCAAGACATCGCCGTATCATTTGGTCTATGGTCAAGATGCAGTGTTGCCGTGGGAAATTACAGCTGGGTCAAGGCGCGTTGAGTTCCAAAATGATCTATCGGCTGAGGAATACGCAGCCTTGATGAGCGACAATGTGGAGGATCTCACGGAGCTGAGGCTTTGGTCGCTGGAGAAAATCAAGGAAAATAAGGCCAAAGTCGCTCGTGCGTATGACAAAAAGGTCAGACCAAAAGAGTTCCAGGCCGGAGACTTGGTTTGGGAGGCAGTGCTACCATTGGGAACCAAAGATAAGAAGTACGGCAAGTGGTCTCTAAATTGGCATGGGCCCTACAAGGTTGATCAAGTCCTACCTGGAAATACGTACATGCTTGATGAACTAGATGGTGTCAAGTTTCCCATGGCCGTCAATGGTCAACACCTCAAGAAGTATTTTCCAAGCATGTGGGAAAGTGAGTGATGAAAGCCGATCAGAACCATTTGGCTATATATATAAAAAAAGGGAAAAGAGAGAGAGGCCAACACGTTGAAAAAAAGAGAGAGGCCAACACGTTGAGTTGGCCAGTAAAAAAAGAGAGAGAGACCAACACGTTGAGTTGGCCAGTAAAAAAAAGTGAAGAAAGAAAGGGAAAGAGGGTCAACACATTGAGTTGGCCAGCAAAAAAAAAGAAAAGAGAGAGAAAAGAAAGGAAGCCAATATGGAAAATTGGCCACGCAATATGAAGTTCTGCCTGAATTAACCAAAGCAGCCGATGTTTAACCATCTACTAAAGTTGTTTTTAACAAGCAAGGTCAAATGTTTTCTAGATTGTTCTACTAGTTCAGGAACTCTTCTATGGCATGGATGGCTTCAGTGTGGACGGCGTCGGCTCGTGCTATGACGGCTTCGTCATCCTTGTCATCGCCTGTGATGATCTGCTGACTCAAGGTGCTGATCTCCGCGAACTCTACCTATATTTGTTCTGTCATTTCTTGGGCTTCTTGCTTGGAATTCGCGATCGAAGTCTTCTCTTCCTGGATGAGCCTCTGGGTGGTGCGGACCTTCTCTTCGAGTTCTGCCGGTTCTTTCTCCAGGAGGTCAAGTCTCTTGATACTAGTAGAAATGTCAGCTTTGGCATCCAAAGTCACCTTCCTCTGGTTGAGTGTCGCGCACCTCTGAGCAATGTCGGCTTTCAAAAAGGTTTGGGAATGATGCACCTCTATCCTGTGATGTGCTGCTTTCACCTCTGCCCGGAAGAAGGGAAGGTGGCCGGCTGGCTAGAGCTTGACCCGAAGTGACTCTGGAAGCTAGGATTCTATCTGCTCAAGGATGTGCTTTATTTCGCTAGAGTCGTCGACCAGAGTGTTGATTGGAGCAGATAGCAGACCTTTGATGTGTTGAAGCTGATCCGCAAGGTCAATCGGCTGATGAAACGATGGTGTCTTCGCGCCAGGGGCAGAGAGACCCATTGATGCTGGGTCAAATGAGAGCAAATCCGAAATATTGAAGCCCTGCGAAGATATTGGAGTTAGTTTGGGAACAAGATCCAGCAACTGAGTTATCGGCTGATTCAAATCGGCTCATATAGTGTTACCTGTCCTAAAAAAGCAAAAGCTGGTCTGGGTGCGATCGGCTCGGTTGGGTTGGAGGTAGCAGCAGGAGTATTGGCTGTGTCAGCCTGCTCGTCACGGACCTCCATCGGAGCCTTGGGAGTCCCAGCTTGTTCAGTATTAGCTTCCGTTGTGGCGTCAACTATTGTGGTCCCTTTGCTACAGGAGTCTGCAGGGACAACGGTTGCTTCTTGTTGCTCTTGGACTTTGGTGGTTCCGGTGTCGTCTTTTGAGGCCGTAATCACCTGTTGTACCGGACTCCCAATGCTGATGGTATCCTCACTTGCATCCTAGGGAAAGCGTTACAATCAATCGGAGTATATGTGCCAAAGGAAGAAATCTCGGAGGAAGTCGATTACCTGGTTGGTGTCGGGCTCCGACGGGTCTGAGGAAGGTTGTGCTATTCTCTTGACGACTCGTTTTGTGGTTATCTTTCTCTTCTTGGTCGAAACTTGGGAGGCAGCACTCCCAAAGATTGGTCTCCGACTAGAAGCCGACTGAGGTGAGTCTGGCGGAGCATTCATTATTACTGTTTTCATTGGCGGGGACCTCTTGCAAAAGAGAACATCAGGAGCAGTCTGGAAGAAATGGAACGGTTCACCGCTGCTAGTCACGGGTTCTGGACCATCTTGTTGCTGCAAGGAGAATGAGAAGAGTTAGCCGAGTGAAGCGGTAGAAGGTTCAGAGAAGGTGACATGCAGATTTGCTGCAGGGGACCCAGGGCCTTCCTGAATACATGGGTTTTCCATATTTCCCACCACGTGCCAAAGTCATCTGACGAGAAGGTGAAAGATAGATCAGCAGGGATGGGGATGCGAAGGTGATGGAACATGCTGTAATATCTTGAGCTGGTGATTGTATCAGGCAAATCGGCTCTGCTCTCCACCAAGTGGTGAATATGGAAGTGGGGAGGGATCTGTCCTAGGCCAAATTGCCGGGCTGCTACGACTGGTTTGTAGGCTTCATATCCAGGTTTGATGATTCTATTAAAAGTGCTCAAGCCAACACGGAGGAAGCCAGGTCGGATCATCAGAAAATATAGATGCTGAGTGTCAACATCATCGGCAAAGTTATCCAGCCTGAATGAAACTGGATTCTGAAAAGTTTCAGAATCAGCAATTGGAAAGAAGAGCGGGTTATCTGAGCCTTTGAAGAAGATTCTGAACCAGTTTGCTGCATCTTTTGAATTCAGTTTGCTGCCAAGGATACTATACAAGCCTTGGACGAAGCTGGTTCATTTGATCGGCTTGCCATTCTCGTCCGGGAAAGAATTATTGGCCAAGACCGGGATGTTTGGGATCTGGCGCTGAAAGTATAAATGCCCCCATAACTGAATGAACCACGAAGGATCTCCAGTTCTGAGTTTTCTTTGGCTAAGAAGGTTTGCTGTCATCAGGTGGAGGTATCTATATGTTTCTCCAAGGAATAGTTTGCCTAGGCTAATACGATTGCCATGGGCCAGATGATAAGCCAAAGGAAGGTAATTTTAGGTTGGGGCTAAGGAAGGACCACAGAAAAGGAAATGTTCCAACCAAAGGTTCAGAAAGGCCGTGTGTTCCTTCTCAGTTACTGGGCCTTTTGTTTTCATATGTTGGCTCATATAGGTGCTCCAGTTTGTGCAGTCTGCTTTGGATGAGAGCTTGAAAGGGATAATTGGCATTCTGTGGGCTGTAGGATTTGAGGATTTGTTGTCTAGGCCAGTAATCATTACTACATCCAGCAGAGTGGGTGTCATGGGTCCATGGCTGAAGAGGAAGCAATTTAAAGCATCTGACCAGAAATAGCCGATGGTTTTTAGCAAGTTTTCATCTTTTCCAAGAGGATATAATGACAAGGAAAGTGCATCGGCTATGTTTAGTTTTTGCCACAAGGACAGTAAACCTTTGCTACTCTATTATGCCAAGAAACCCAGCCCTCTGGTGGGTTTGGCCAGGCTCTTAGGCAGTCAGTCCAGGAAGTTAAATTGATGTTTTGATTCACAAAGGAGATCCTATTTGCTTCACAAGAAATTAAATCTATAGGATTTTCATGTGTTTGTGGGCCAAGACAGAAAGATTTGGGATTAGAAGAATGCGGAAGAAGAATGTCTGACACTTGGGGTTCAATAATCCAAAAATTAATATGGTGTTGTGATTTAATGGTTCATTAAATTCAGTGACTTGATGAGCTAAAGGGAAATTAAGAAGGAAGGCCGAAAGTTACCTTCAGGCCGTAGATCGCCGTGTCCGCAATTGGGGATCTCGCTGTCTGAATTTCAGAGCTCGCCATGGTTCAGATCTGTTGCCTTAGGGTTTGAGTTGTTTTGTGGGCTCTGGTTCGGATTTGGATGCGTTTCTTATTTGGATTTATGAAGCGAGGTTCTGAAGATACACTCGGACTCGGGATGACTGTTTGAGTGGAACTTGAAGTGGAAGTGATGTTCTATCCTTATACGGGCTGCTTTCGTGTTTGAATTCTATCAACTCTTAGACGCTGGTAAAGACCGATGCGATGCCATCGGCTTTTTTGGGATTATCCGAGTACGAGATTGAAGAAAAAAGGAAATTTCATTAAATTAAAGATGGAATTTTACAATGAAAGAGCCGATTTGAGTACAAATCCTTGGCTCAGGTTGTTCCTACAGTTCTACTGCTACGATGCTACTCCTACGTCTACCACCAGTGGGTACCTAGGTACCTACAGCGCTTGGGGCTTCGCGCCGGTGTACTCCCATCGTCGCTGTCATCGTCGTCGTCGCCGTTAGTGTCGTCGCTGCTGCTGCCACCACTGGTGTTGTCGCCGCTGTCGTAGCCGCCGCCATCCTCGTCATCGTCTTCTTCGGATCCTTCCTCGGAGGACCCGAGGAAGCGGAATTCTTGCCCGACCGCGTAGTCGGAGTCAGAGTCGGAGGAGTCGATCTCCACTTTCGAGGAGCAATCGACCCCATTCCAGGAGACCTGTCGTCCTCGCCCTCCTCCATCTCCCCTTGGAGCAAGGACTAGAGGTCCTCTCCCTCCGTTTGGGGTTCATCACGCTCGGAGATGACCCCGAAGTAGAACTCCTCTGCATCCCAGTGTAGAGGAGCGAGTGCCTCGTGCGCTGCGGTTAGGTCATACTCCGGTGTTGGCTCTCTACTCTTAGGTATCGAGTCGATGGAAGAGGCTAAGGGAGAGGTCGAGGAAGAGGAGTAGGAGGGGGAGAATATCGACTCGACTGAGTTGGAGGCGGAGGAGGAAGAGATGGCCGTGGTTACTCGAGGTTTGGGTGTTCTGTTGGCTGAAACAGTGGGTTGCGGTGAATTGGGCCGATTCAAGGTGAGCTTAAAAAGGCCGGAGGATGGAAGATGGATCGGCATTTTTCACATTTTACGAAGAGCCAGCCGCAAAAATAGGAAGATGGAGTAGTAGAATGGTTTTGGAACTATCATTGCCAAAACCAGGGGGCATGTGTTATCGCCATAAATTAACATGGTTAATTAATGTGGCGGAACCACCCAAAACTACTGGGCCCGGGTGCACTGATCTTCGTTGCTAAGCAACTCTGACCCAATTTGGCACTCACCGGTAGTTCCTCGAGTGAAGCCTCGATAAAAGCCACGCTATTCCAGGATCAGCAGACAACACTCACACGAAGGTGAGCCCAGAGATTACAACACAAACCATTTCATACATCTCAGAGTGATTGCAGCGGAAAGAAAATTTATTACAAACCATGTTCAGACTAGCGAAGTACTACGGAGTTCCAACTCCTCAAT
Organism: Panicum virgatum; assembly: GCF_016808335.1. NCBI lineage: Eukaryota > Viridiplantae > Streptophyta > Magnoliopsida > Poales > Poaceae > Panicum > Panicum virgatum. The sequence continues at coordinate 32,355,507 of NC_053136.1, forward strand.
TATTCAAGTCTCAAAGTTCAACGGAAGCATTAAAAGATAACTAACGAAATAACGTGACGCATCGGTAAAGCCCGTACGAATGCGTCACTCAGCGGGAGGGTGATTAGCACCAGCTGAAGGGCCATCCCACTCAACAGACCAACCCGGAGGCAGAGTACAAGGCCAAGTAAGACTCACAAACAGATCTTCAAAGTTAGTACCTGAAAAACAGTGCCACAAGCAAGGCTGAGTATACTAATACTCAGCAAGACTGACCCGTCTCCGGATATAACATAGTCCGATAACTAGACATGCAAGCTTTTTGGTTGGTAGGGTTTGTTTGCCAAAAATGCCGCTAAGTGTTGATCCTTACTTTCAGGTTTTACTTAGCCAGATTCTAGTGGAATTAACCATTCTAAATTTGCAACTAACTCTACTCAAACATGGTAGAGCAACCATTTAATCAACTAGCAGTATTTTCATCATCGTATTCCACTTGTTACTCTATGTGACCGAAATCATTAAGCAATCTCATGCCGTGAGAGGCGGACGATTCCGAATCGAATTTCAACCTGGCCAGGGAAACCTAGACCACACGCATGGGGATCGACTTCGCTCCCGCCCACGCTACTTTTCCCCTTTCTTTCCAGTCCGTGGATCCGGAACACCCTCCCCGACTACAGAGTCCGACCACTCTGCACCTGTACGTCGCGACTTAAAAATAAACCCTACTTCTACCAGGAGGGTGCGAGATCGTTCCACTCGCCGGTCCAATCAGGTACTTAAGCTTACCGATTACCATATTTCTCGGTATGTGGCTAGTACTTTCAAACGCTTAACGAAATGAGCCACACACCGCGACCTTAGCCATTTTTGACTACACCAGCGGGGTATCACAACTACACAACCCCGCCTGTTGTCCTTACATTTCAACAGGAATTAAAGTCAGTACAATTCCTATTTGCTCGCGAGAGGCAGGGAACCACTCGACTTCTACCGTGCCTATTTAGCATGGCAACTAGTCGATAAAAAGATCCGGTATCAAACATAGGTTCCTATGGATGATGCATCTAGGGTTTTCGATCAACGCCTAGAGAACTTAAATGCAGAAAACCAACTATTACTATACATTAATAAATAGATAGCAGAATGATAATTCGGAAAAATAGTGGGATTATGCTCCGGGGCTTGCCTTCTTGGGCACTGTCAGGCAGAAAAGCTTCTGGGGGTTGGCCCAGGTCTTGAGACAAGTTAGTACAGTTCAGATTAACCTCCTGCTCCGCACGAGAGTCCGCGGGCACCAGTTCGTAGTCTCCGTTCGCGAGGTTAACCGTTTCTATATGCAATGCAAGATTTTGAGTTATTCAGGGATATAATTTCTTTCCTTCACGATAAAGTTGTAGTCCACAAAAGTTAATTTAGTGATGATTTCACATTTCATTGCATGGGCAATCGTTTATAGAGTAGCAAACATAACTACGGTTATTCATGAATGAGTGGGGTTTTGGGTTTTCATTTTTAATTTCAACACATAGCATGCTTTCATTATTCCTTAACAACACAACTACTAAAGAGCTAGTGATGAAACACTAAAGTAACTCAGATTCAAACTTGAACATTCATGGTATAAATTTCAGCATCTACCATAGAGCAAAAACTATAACTATTCATGCAAATGGATTACTCTAGTTGCTTCATCTTTTTGTACAGAATGTTCAACATGGGTTCTGGTGCTACAAATTTTATGCAAGCAACTTCAAAGCATAAACTCAGTACTGAAATTTTTCCAGATTTTATACACTTATATAGCAGAGGTGATAAAAAGATTAAAAACAGCAATCCATTAATAAAGATTAATTCTACAGAAAGTTTTACTAAGGATTTGGTTCTCAAATTTTTACAAGAGACTAGTCCTGAGTTAAACATACTCCAGAAAATTTTTCAAGATTTAACTCACTATGATAAATTAGTTATTCAGTTAACTTAACATGAGTTTGCATGAATTTCTCAAGATGCATTTGACCAGTATTGCATCTGAACTTTTTATCACAGGTAGAACATACTCTAAACAAGATCATGCCCAAACATAATGATCAGAAACATTGTAGATTACTCAGAACAAAAATAGTAAATCTAGCCCTAAGATGCTAAGCATGATTATTCGACAAAGCCAAACTCAGTAACTGCAGATCGAATTTTTTTGACAGGAACACAGAGCTAAAAAGAGACTCCAGAAATAAACATGGATTTTTCTGAGCATAAGAACTATATATAAGGAATTAAGTTGATTAAACAAGCATAAATCATGGTATATAGCAAATGAACTCTAATAAATCTTAAATTTAGGTATTAACAGTGTTTTAGTTTTACATGCACGCAGTAAAAATTCCAGGGCAAGTTCATGTGTATATTTTCCAGAATTAAATCGAGAAAGCTAACAATAGATTAGAGAATCTTGATTGTTCCAACATGATAACTGTTTTGGGTTGGTGTCATCTTTTTACTGTGATCTTAAAATTCCATTAGTGATAACATATCCAAAAATCAAGGTCATTTGATGAGCAGAACTTCATGAACATGCATAAGGTGGTTTTCTTAATCTTTTCCCTAGATTAAACTCGGTTGAGTTTCTGCAAATGTGAATGTTACAAAATTTATAGATCTTGTTACAAGGATTCCAGATCAGTTGAGTTTGCATTTTTCGGATTTTTCTATGATTTGTTTCGCATTTTAGAAGTTCAATGGTATACACTGAAAAACTTGCAGAGACACCCTTGAACAAAAAAAAGAAATTACAACCGGGTCCTTCGCCGGCCTTCTCCGCCGTGGCATCTTGCCGGTGGTGTTCTGCGGTGCAGGGCTTACCGGGGCTGCCACGGGGAGGCGCGTGGGGGAGAAAGGATCGAGGAACACCTACCCTGGTCGACGTTCGAGCGTTTGGAGCACAGGTTCAAGCTCGTCGGCGTTGATGGCGGGTCGGTTGTTCGGTTCGCCGGCGCTGGAGGCAAAGGAGGGCTCGGGGTAGGGGAACAAGGCGCGCACGAGCACCGCGTGAGCTCGTGGATGCTTCTGGGGTAGCTGTCGGGCTCGGTCTTCCCCGGAGCTGGCCGGTCCGCGGTGAGCCTGAGCTCGCCGGCGGCGGCGCAAAAGGGGAACGGCTTCGGGAGGGGGTTTGGATTCGATTCCGCGCGCGTGGAGCTTAACTGGGAGGTGGCGAAGCTGCTGCGGTGGTCGGAGGGTAATGGGGACGTGGGTTCCCGATCTTCCGTCAGGTTCTAGATAACTCTCGTTGTAGGCGGAGCGAGACACACCGATCCGGCTTCAGATCCTAAAACCCGAATCCAGCAATCTTAGCACCACAACTCCTCTGGTTATCAACCGTGTCACAACCCGGTTGACCTCGCCAAGAAGGCTAATCCCTGCAAGCGCAACGAAGAACACAAGCAAGAACTCGAAAGAAACGCAGCTCAAATAAAGTGACTCTGCAGATGATTGATTAATCTCACAAGTTGGGGTTTCACAAACCGATGAACGGCGACAACTGTTCTTGACAGAATGAATCTAAGCAAAACCCAAGTCTCACGATGGCGGCGGCGGCTATTAATAAAGGTTTAGGTCGTGCAAGACCTCCTGGACGCGCCCCTATTGGGCTCCAACACGATACACGGGCCATCGGCCCAAAAACAGTGACGCAGCACCGGGACAGATTCTGGACGCCAACTTCCACAGACGATTCCCGTCGACTCCGGATGAATTTTAGCCTGAAACCAGATCCATTGGAAGCGTCTTGAAATTATCTTTCCATCCATATCAAGTGCGCCCAAATCCGACTCCGTATGCAACCTGGGCGTCCGTTTTAGTGCGGCCTGTTCCTGGAGTCCGAAACTGAAACGAAGTCGAATCGGTTTGGGCCTCCATCTTGATCCGGACGTCCTTGCTGGTCCTCCACGCCTCCAAGGCCTTCTCCACACCCTTGCTGGTCCTCTCCTTTGTTCCTAAGTACAATTAAGTCATTAGGTAGCAATCTATTCTCAGATTCACAATAAACATTACTTAGGAACGAACTCACCTGTAAGTTCAATTGTCGAGCACGTGCGCGAGTAATAGGACCTTGTATATCATCTTGAGGAGTGTCGTTTGTATCCGTAGGAGTGATGTCCTCATCATCCTCCCCCTCTTGAATTGGAGTCGTCCTCGACTCAAGCTCATCTTCTTCTCCAAAATATGGCTTCAAATCTGAAATGTTAAAAGTGGGACTAACCCCAAACTCTGGGGGCAACTCAAGTTTATATGCGTTATCCTTAATCTTTTCCAAAATTTTATATGGTCCAGCAGCACGTGGCATCAATTTAGACTTTCTCAAATCTGGAAATCTTTCTTTTCTCAAATGCAACCAAACTAAATCACCCGGTTCAAGTTTAACTTCCTTTCTACCTTGACTACCAGCAATTCTATATTTCTCAGTCATCTTTTCAATGTTCTCTTTGGTTGAAGCATGCAATTTTAAAATAAAATCAGCACGCTCTTTAGCATCACTATGTACATGCTCAGTAGTAGGTAGAGGCAAAAGATCAATGGGAGCACGAGGGTTAAAACCATACACTACCTGAAAAGGACTTACCTTGGTGGTGGAGTGTTCTGCCCGATTATATGCAAACTCCACATGCGGCAAACACTCTTCCCACATCTTCAAATTTTGCTTCAATATTGCTCGCAGCATCGTAGACAATGTTCTATTCACCACCTCTGTTTGTCCATCAGTTTGGGGATGACATGTTGTAGAAAACAGCAACTTTGTCCCCAATTTGTTCCATAGCGTGCGCCAAAAATGACTCAAGAATTTTGCATCACGATCTGAAACAATAGTAGAAGGCATACCTTGCAAGCGAACAATCTCTTTGAAAAAGAGGTTAGCAATATGAATGGCATCATCTGTTTTATGACAAGGTATAAAATGTGCCATCTTGGAAAAACGATCGACCACAACAAAAACGCTATCACTCCCCCTCTTCGTCCGAGGCAATCCCAAAACAAAGTCCATAGAAATATCCGCCCACGGAACCGAAGGAATAGGAAGAGGCATATACAAACCATGTGGGTTCAAGCGCGACTTAGCTTTTTGACATGTATTACAGTGAGCCACGAACCGCTCAACGTCTCTCCTCATCCTTGGCCAAAAGAAGTGTGTGGCCAGAACATCCTCTGTCTTCTTCGCACCAAAATGTCCCATCAAACCTCCACCATGCGCTTCCTGCATCAACAAAAGACGAACAGAACCAACTGGAATGCATATGCGGTTAGCTCTAAACACAAATCCATCATTTATCACAAACTTGTTCCATGTACGTCCCTCTTTACAATTCAGCAACACCTCTTTAAAATCAGGGTCTAGAGCATATTGTTCTTTGATCGATTCAAGCCCAAAAATCCGACAATCAAGTTGGGACAGCATAGTATAACGTCTAGACAAAGCATCGGCAATCACATTATCCTTCCCTTTCTTGTGTTTGATAATATAAGGAAAAGATTCAATGAATTCAACCCACTTAGCATGTCTACGATTCAGATTATTTTGAGAACGAAGATACTTAAGCGATTCATGATCGGAGTGAATAACAAATTCCTTAGGCCATAAATAATGACGCCACGTCTCTAAAGAACGTACAAGTGCATACAATTCTTTATCATACGTAGAGTAATTCAAAACAGGGCCATGCAATTTCTCGCTAAAGTAAGCAATGGGTTTACCTTCTTGCATCAAGACACCTCCAATGCCAACTCCACTAGCATCGCATTCAAGCTCAAAAGTCTTACCGAAATTTGGAAGTTGCAGCAAAGGAGCATGTGTAAGCTTGTCCTTCAAAGTGCAAAAGGACTCCTCATGTGCCTTTCCCCAACGGAACACCACACCCTTCTTTGTCAACTCATGCAGTGGCGCAGCAATGGTGCTGAAATCTTTGACAAAGCGGCGATAAAATCCTGCAAGACCAAGAAAACTCCTCACCTGTGTGACGGTCTGGGGAACCGGCCAACTCTTTATGGCTTCAATTTTAGTCTCATCCACCTCAATTCCCTGTGGAGTAACAACATAGCCAAGAAAAGAGACTCGATCCGTGCAAAAGGTGCACTTGTCAAGGTTACCAAATAAACGTGCATCACGTAAAGCATTAAAAACAGCACGTAAGTGATCCATATGTTCATCCAAAGACTTGCTGTAAATCAAAATATCATCAAAGTAAACCACCACAAATCGTCCAATAAAAGCTCTTAAAACTTCATTCATTAATCGCATGAAAGTACTTGGTGCATTAGTCAAACCAAAAGGCATTACTAACCACTCATACAAGCCGAATTTAGTCTTAAAAGCTGTTTTCCATTCATCTCCAAGTTTCATTCTAATTTGGTGGTAACCACTACGCAAGTCAATCTTTGTAAAAATTATAGCGCCACACAACTCATCAAGCATATCATCAAGTCTAGGAATAGGATGGCGATATCGAATGGTAATGTTATTTATGGCTCTACAATCAACACACATACGCCAAGTACCATCTTTCTTAGGAACCAAAAGCACAGGAACAGCACAAGGACTAAGGCTTTTACGTACATACCCGCGGTCCAAAAGCTCTTGGACTTGGCGCTGAATTTCCTTAGTCTCGTCGGGGTTGGTTCGATAAGCAGCTCGGTTAGGCAAAGTCGCTCCCGGAATCAAGTCGATCTGATGCTCAATTCCCCTCATAGGTGGCAGTCCGGGAGGTATGTCAGCTGGAAAAATGTCCTCAAACTCCTGCAAAAGGTTAGCGACAACAGGAGGTATCGAGCTAACATCATTATCAAGGGAAAACAGTGTTTGTGTGCACACCAAAGTGTAACAAACATCATCATCAGAGATTTCAGCAAGGTCGCATTTTCTAGCAAGTAAAACTCCACCCTTCAATTTAATCCCATCAGTCTTGGAAATAGGTGCAGACTTATCATTTTTAGGTGGGTAAACAGAATTAGCAACTTGCTGATTTTCAGATTTAGTTTCATGCAAAGTAGCAGCTCGTTCTTTTTCAGCTTGTACAATTTCAGCAGGGGTCATAGGAAGTAAAGTAATTTTCTTTCCCTTATGCATGAAGGTGTAAGTATTACTTCTACCATGGTGTAAAGCATCATTATCAAATTCCCAAGGTCGACCCAACAAAAGCGAGCACGCCTCCATAGGTACAACATCACAATCTACGGAATCAGCATATGAACCAATGGAAAAAGAAACTCTGCAAGATTGTGTTACCTTAGCTTTCCCCGCATCAGTAAACCACTGAATATAATATGGATGGGGGTGTGGACGTGTGGCCAAGCCAAGCTTCTTGACCAAATCTGAACTCACCAAATTATTGCAACTACCTCCATCAATGATGACACGCGCTCGCCGATTGTTGATGACGAAGAAAATCTGGAACAAATTATGGCGCTGAAACTTCTCTGGTTGTTGTGCTTGTACGCTGAGCACTCGCTTCACAATGATGCTCCTGAAGGCTGCTGTGTTCTCGCTACCCAGAACATGCCCGGCCTCCGCAGCCTCTTCTGGTTCTTCTTCATCATCATCTTCAATGTCGGAGGCACTAATGTAGCCGTCTTCGGTAGCAATGTATGCCCGCTGACTTGGGCAATCCTTCCGCACATGTCCAAATCCATGGCAGCGGTGGCACTGAACGGTCGTGCCTCCCGTCGAGGACACGGAGGACGAACTCTTGGCTGGCTCCTGCAAAAAAATTTTACCTGAGTCGGAAGTACGCGCAGGAGATGGTTTTGGCGTTGTGGCAGCTTCCGAAGCTGCTGGTCGCTTGTTGCTCGCAGGTGGGGGCGATCGAAAAGAGGCAGGCTTGGTCAGCCCCGAAGATGGCGCCGAGCGTGGGGTGTAGGTGGCCTTGCTCCTGCTCTGCAAATCACGTCCCTGCAATTCCTTCTCTTCAAGCATGGCAAACTGAAACAACTGGTTGACAGTGTGAAATTCTTTGTAATCAACAATGTCCTGAATGTCACGCCTCAAGCCCGAGTAAAATCTACATATAGCATCCTCAGTTCCCTCAACTATGGCACAACGCATCAAACCCTTTTGAAGTTCACCATAATAATCCTGCACGGTTTTATCTCCCTGTTCTAAGCGCATCAATTTCTTACGCAAATCTCTATGGTACGATGGGGGAACAAATCTATCACGCATAGCAGACTTAAGATCATTCCAAGTAGTAGGTGCAGCATCCTCAGCAATTAGACCGGTCCACCAAACGATAGCAAAATCTTTAAACTCACTAGTGGCTTGTCTAACTCTATGTTGCTCAGGTACAAGGTGTGCACTAAATTTCTGCTCTACTGTCATCTCCCAATCAAGGTACCCGTCAGCATCATAATATCCCGAAAAGGAAGGTATTGTAAACTTAACTTTAGCATAAGGATCATCGGGTACACGATTCTGATTACCTTGCTGGTGATTGTGGTTGTGGTTGTGAGTACCACCCATACCTTGTGTGTTGCGGCGAAGACGACGGCGTAGCCGTGCTTCCCGTGTGGCCGCTTCATCTATACTACCTTGGTCATCATACACCATGTCCTCATCTTGATTGTGCTGTTGACGAGTCTCCAACGCATCGATCCTGTCAGTAACCGTGGATATGATTTCACCAAGCTTGAGGCCTATGATCGCCTCAGTGACTGCCTTGGTGACGACCTCGTGCATCTCTCTCTTGGCATCATCCAGCTGTTCTTGGCTAACACACTCGTTGAAGTCCTTGGGAGTATGACCCCCACTTCCATCATCACCTGCCATGGTAGACACAAAAACAGGAACAAACAGTGAAGGTTATCCCTAATAATCTGACTACTCAGGTGGTGGTGCCTCTCAAGGTCACTACTAAAGAGAGCGTCTTACCAAGCCCTTACAAGGTTCTTACCAACACGAGCAGTGGACGGTACAACCGGTGGCCGGTTCGTGATACCTGTGAGGAAGTGGTACCAAGATTGCAAGATCCTCTGGGTGTAATGATCTGAAGATAATATGTGTAGCTATGGGAGGCTCAAAAGTATAAGTATGTGGAACACAATTCAAAATCAGATAGCAATGCTGAATAATGGTCCAAAAGCACACTTGTCCTAGTTGCTGGCCTATACGTGTCCTAGAACAGTAATGGTAACAAGCAGGATCAAGATCAAGTTTGGATACGATAAACAGCACTGAATCGGGCTCAACGGAGCTCGTCGTGAGGTGGAGGCACTAGTAGAAATCAACTTTTCTTTTTTTTTCTTTTATTTTTTTTGATATTTTTTTTGTCAATCTGCCTCACTAGAATAGGCTTCTCACAAAATTTCAGCTCGAACGGCTATAAGATGTGGCCTATGGAAATTCTGCAAAAACTTTAAAAAACGTGCAGAAACTTCCGAGCTCCGACAGACAATTTTCTGATGCGAATTTTGCAATTCTGAAATCACCCAACCCGGCGTAGCCCGGGGACAGACGAATGCGAAATTTTTTTCTCTTGTCCGAAAAGTTAAATTTCACCGGATGCGAAATTTTTTTCTCTTGTCCGAAAAGTTAAATTTCACCTGATTCCGAATCCGTATGCGAGAGTTATGGCCGTTTGAAGTTCGGAGGTCCGATTAGGGTTTCTGTGGAGAGCAAAACCCAAATCGGGTGGTAAGCGATGGTGGATCTGATGGCAGCGGGGATGGAAAAACACTACTGGACCAAAACACGAACTAACCAGCAACAAGACGATGAACTAGGACACAAAACTCAACACGACGGACTCTGAAAAGGAATTATGCAAAAGGCTAAACACGGCTATGGGACGGGAAAACTAAACCCTAATTTTTGTTTTGGCTTTTTCGTGGACTATGGGACGAAAGACAACAAAAAAAACACTCGAACTAAAGATAGATGTAAAACCTGACAGTAAACCTGAGTCTCTGATTACCAAATATTGGGGACGTGGGTTCCCGATCTTCCGTCAGGTTCTAGATAACTCTCGTTGTAGGCGGAGCGAGACACACCGATCCGGCTTCAGATCCTAAAACCCGAATCCAGCAATCTTAGCACCACAACTCCTCTGGTTATCAACCGTGTCACAACCCGGTTGACCTCGCCAAGAAGGCTAATCCCTGCAAGCGCAATGAAGAACACAAGCAAGAACTCGAAAGAAACGCAGCTCAAATAAAGTGACTCTGCAGATGATTGATTAATCTCACAAGTTGGGGTTTCACAAACCGATGAACGGCGACAACTGTTCTTGACAGAATGAATCTAAGCAAAACCCAAGTCTCACGATGGCGGCGGCGGCTATTAATAAAGGTTTAGGTCGTGCAAGACCTCCTGGACGCGCCCCTATTGGGCTCCAACACGATACACGGGCCATCGGCCCAAAAACAGTGACGCAGCACCGGGACAGATTCTGGACGCCAACTTCCACAGACGATTCCCGTCGACTCCGGATGAATTTGAGCCTGAAACCAGAGCCATTGGAAACGTCTTGAAATTATCTTTCCATCCATATCAAGTGCGCCCAAATCCGACTCCGTATGCAACCTGGGCGTCCGTTTTAGTGCGGCCTGTTCCTGGAGTCCGAAACTGAAACGAAGTCGAATCGGTTTGGGCCTCCATCTTGATCCGGACGTCCTTGCTGGTCCTCCACGCCTCCAAGGCCTTCTCCACACCCTTGCTGGTCCTCTCCTTTGTTCCTAAGTACAATTAAGTCATTAGGTAGCAATCTATTCTCAGATTCACAATAAACATTACTTAGGAACGAACTCACCTGTAAGTTCAATTGTCGAGCACGTGCGCGAGTAATAGGACCTTGTATATCATCTTGAGGAGTGTCGTTTGTATCCGTAGGAGTGATGTCCTCATCAGAGGGGACAATGTGGGGCTGGGCTAGCCGGCCCGCGCGAGCTGGATCTCGGCGGCCATGGCGGAGCGGCGGGAGGAGGAAGAAGAGGAAGAAGGGGCGCGACTGTGGGGGTTCTGGGGGTCTTTATAGGCCAAAGAGCTCCTGGGTGAGGAATGCAGTGACTGGGGGCAGTTGATTTGGTCCTGGGCGACTCGACGGCGAGCGGGCGGAGGAGGCAGCGGCGCTGCGCCGGCCGGGGTGTCGTGGCGGCTCGGGAGCGGCCTGGGACGCGTGTGCGCGCGAGGAGGTGCCAAGGGGCGGGCCAGGTGGTGTGGAGAGGTTTCCCCGGGTCCATTTGGCCGCGGGCGCGCGGTGGACGAAGTCCACCGGCGGCGTACGGCGGGCGGCGGGCGAAACAGAGCCAGCCGGGAGAGAGAGATGGAGATGGGGGCTCTTTTGCGATTTCTGAAATTTCCAGGGACCTCTCGGTAAACTAAAATTATCTCCTAAATGGAGGGCTCAAATGGAAAAGTGTTGAATACCACTTTTGCATAACTTTTCAAGATCTACAACTTTTGTGTTATGCAAATTTTCATTTGAAGCTCACATTTTGAACTATTGGTATATTTGTATATTTGCACAAAAGGACTTTAGTTTTATTCAGTTTTTGACTTGATTTTGGCTGAAGTTCAATTGAGCACATGTCAATTGAAACACCTCTCATGAGCCAACAAAAATTTTGTGCACATTTTTGAATTAAGTTTTGAGTAGCTTTTCACTCCTTTCTCTTTTTCCTTTAGTTTCTTTTGTATGATTTGTACTTTATTTGGTCCTTTCTCTTTGAATTAGTTTCTCAAATTTTTATTTTAACTTTAACTAAGGTACATTGATTGTATTTAAAAGTACTGACACCTGAGGTGTCACAACCTACCCCCCTTAAAAGAATCTCGTCCCGAGATTGGATGTTTGGATTTAGGTGGGGAAAATGATATACCTGAGGTAGAGCTAAGGAAACCCGGATAATGTCGATTAAGATAATCCTCCGTCTCCCAAGTGGCTTCTTCCTCAGTGTGATGAGACCACTGAATTTTATACATTTTTACCACCTTTCGACGAGTACCTCTCTCTTTTTGATCCAGAATTTTGAGTGGATATTCGGTATATGAGAGATCGGGCTCCACTAAAATTTTCTGTTGATCAATGATTTCCGTAGGAACTCGAACACATTTCTTGAGTTGGGATATGTGGAAAACATTATGGATGGCGGCAAGTCGTGAAGGAAGTCGCAAACGATAAGCCACGGGTCCACATTCTTCAATGATTTCATATGGCCCGACATAGCGAGGTGCGAGCTTACCCCTGACTCCGAAACGTTGAACGCCTCGAGTTGGGGACACTCGTAAATAGACGTGATTACCAACCATGAACTTCAAAGGATCCCTTCTTTTATCGAAATAACTCTTTTGCCGAGACTGGGCTGCTCGGAGATTTGCTTGTACTATTTTTATTTTCTCTTCAGCCTCGACCACTAATTCAGGTCCAAAGATTTGACGTTCTCCAGTCTGGGACCAACTCAAAGGAGTTCGACACCATCGACCATACAAGGCCTCGAAGGGTGCCATCTTCAGACTGGCCTGATAGCTGTAGTTATAAGAAAACTCAGCCAAGGATAAACATTTGTCCCAATTTTTGTCATAATGGATGACACATGCTCGAAGCATATCCTCAAGAATTTGATTTACCCTTTCGGTCTGTCCGTCAGTCTGTGGATGGTAAGCTGAGCTTCGAATTAATTTAGTCCCGAGAGCCTCTTGGAGTTGTTCCCAAAACCTTGCCACAAACTGAGGACCCCGATCCGATATAATTGTTTTGGGTATACCGTGTAGGCAGACAATCCGATCAATATAGATCTCAGCATATTTCTTGGCTCGATATTCAGTATGCACTGGAATAAAATGAGCAGTCTTTGCGAGCCTATCAACAATGACCCAAATGGAATCATGGTGCTGAGAAGTATTTGGTAAGCCCACGATGAAATCCATGCTGATATCTTCCCATTTCCAAGACGGAATTGGTAGAGGTTGGAGAGTTCCAGCAACTTTCAAGTGACTAGCTTTCACTCTCTGGCAGGTGTCACATTCTGCGACATATTTGGCAATCTCTCTCTTCATGCGAGTCCACCAAAAATTTTGCCTGAGATCTTGGTACATCTTGGTGCTGCCCGGATGAATAGAGAATTTAGAGAGATGTGCTTCGTCCAGGATTTGTTTCCGCAGGTTAGGATTCTTGGGAACGACTAGGCGATCCCCGAACCACAAAATTCCTTTATGGTCCACTCCGAAACACTTATATTTATTTTCACCTTCTACTACTTGCTGCTTGATGATACCAACACTTTTGTCGTGTAATTGTGCCATGATGACCTGGTCATAGAGTGTCGGTTCCACCGAAATATGATTCAAAGAACCCTGAGGAATAATTTCTAATTTCAGCCTTTGCATTTCAGCACACAATGTGTCATTATATGACTCCATTGATAGGCAATTGCAGTGAACCTTGCGACTGAGCGCATCGGCTACAACATTCGCCTTGCCCGGATGATAATGAACCTCCAGATCATAATCTTTAATTAATTCCAGCCATCTTCGTTGCCTCATATTCAGCTCACTTTGAGTGAAAATGTATTTGAGACTCTTATGGTCGGTATAGATATTGCAATGAGTGCCCATAAGATAATGTCTCCAAAGCTTGAGAGCATGAATAACGGCGGCTAGTTCCAGATCATGAGTGGGATAATTTAGCTCGTGTGGCCGAAGAGCTCGGGAAGCATAAGCTATCACCCGATTGTCTTGCATTAGAACACAACCAAGACCAGTGCCTGAAGCATCACAATAAACGTCGTATGGTTTATTGTTGTCAGGTTGAGCCAAGACTGGTGCAGTGGTTAGATGTGCTCTCAATGTATGGAATGCTTCATCACACTTCGTGTTCCATTTAAACTTGACATCTTTCCTTAGTAGTTCTGTCATGGGCTTAGCAATTCTGGAGAAGTCCGGAATAAATCTGCGGTAATACCCCGCCAAGCCGAGAAAACTGCGGATCTGATGAACTGAAGTAGGAGGTTTCCAGTCCATCACTTCTTGTACTTTGCTGGGATCAACTGAAATGCCTTCACTGGATATAGTGTGACCCAGAAATTTGACTGTGTCCAGCCAGAATTCACACTTGGAGAATTTTGCGTACAGCTTATGATCTCTGAGACGTTGAAGAACAATGCGCAGATGTTGCTCATGTTCTGCCTCATCTTTCGAATAGATCAGAATGTCGTCAATAAAGACCACGACAAACTTGTCAAGTTCCGGCATAAATACCGAGTTCATGAGATACATAAAATAAGCCGGAGCATTGGTGAGACCGAAAGACATAACCAAATATTCATAGAGACCATATCGGGTTGAGAAGGCGGTCTTGGGAATATCGCAAGGCCGGATTTTAATTTGATGATAACCCGAACGAAGATCAATCTTGGAGAAAATCTTTGCTCCAGCCAATTGATCAAACAATACATCAATGCGGGGAAGTGGATATTTATTTTTGATGGTCACCGCATTGAGAGGCCGGTAATCAACACACAACCTCAGACTATCATCCTTCTTCTTTACGAACAATGCTGGACAGCCCCAAGGTGAAGCACTTGGGCGGATAAAACCCTTGTCCAACAGTTCTTGTAGCTGGATTTTTAGTTCAGCCAATTCTTTAGGCGGCATTCGGTATGGCCTTTTTGAAATAGGTGCTGTACCAGGCTGAAGTTCAATGACAAATTCGATATCCCGGTCTGGCGGCATACCAGGTAAATCTTCCGGAAAAACATCTACATACTCACGGACTACCGGAATATCTTCGAGACGAATATCTTTCATGGCATAGGCACAAGAGTTGTGACATTGATGATGTGGTAAATATAGAACCGAATGACCATGAGTTGGAGAATTTATTTCAACGGCTCGGGAAGAGATATCTAACATTACCCCATGTCTTTTCATCCAATCCATTCCCAGAATAATGTCCATACCTTCTAGTGGCAACAAGATTAAAGTGGTAGGAACAGTTTTACTACCCAAACTAAGTGGCGCATTATGAACGATTTGGTTTGATGCGACTTTACCACCCGGGGTAGATATCATGAATGACCCTTTTGTGTGACCGAAATCTAACCCAACCCTTGCTCCAAATTTAGAACTAATGAAGCTATGAGATGCACCAGAATCGAATAAGATAACAGTGGGGTGTTGGTTTATAGAGAATGTACCCGACATGATTGGTGCTCCCTCAGGAAGGTCAGCAAGGTTGGTGAAGTTAAGTCGGCCCTGCCTGACTTGAATGGTTTGCCTCTTGCCCTTGTGCTGATCATTTCTGCGAGAAGCCTGCCCTTGAGATTGTCCCGCCTGGGGGCACATCTTGGCAAAGTGATCCGGACTCCCGCATCTGAAACAGCGGTTATTATTATCGGGGCGAGCGGCTGGCTGAGCATTCGGCCTAGGGCCGTTCTGCTGCTGCTAAGGTGCAAATCGAGCTTGCTGGGGAAGCCCGAATCGAGTCTGCTGCTGCTGTTGTGGAGGCCTAATAATCCAACGCCCTGGCTGAGGGGCCTTCTGAGAGGATGCTGGTGGGTTATTTTGCACAATACGATACCTCGGTGCAGAGGCACTCGAGGGTCCAGCAGGTGCCTTGCGCTTCTTTTCAGCGCGGTGTGCAGAAATTAGATCCTCCTGAGATATAGCCATATTCACCAATTCATTGAATGAGTCTGCTCGGACAAGATTTAGCCTCTCCTGTAATTTGGTACTAAGGCCTCGACGGAAGCGTTCACGCTTCTTAGCGTCGGTATCGGCATGATGTCCAGCATACTGACACAATTGATGAATACTTGAGCATACTGCACCACGGTACGAGTGCCCTGAGTCAAGGCCAAAAACTCGTTGAGCTTACGGTCAAGAAGTCCAGCTGGAATATGATGATCTCGAAAAGCCAATTTG
Organism: Panicum virgatum; assembly: GCF_016808335.1. Taxonomy (NCBI): domain Eukaryota; kingdom Viridiplantae; phylum Streptophyta; class Magnoliopsida; order Poales; family Poaceae; genus Panicum; species Panicum virgatum. The sequence continues at coordinate 32,371,387 of NC_053136.1, forward strand.
AATTCATTCCAATTCACCACATGATCAGCCGGTAGCATCCCGTGGTAATGATCCCACCACATACGAGCTGATCCGCGAAGCTGCTGCGCGGCATAGCGAGTCTTGTTCGCTTCGGAACAAGGAGTAGTCAATAGAGAAAACTTGGACTCGATCGTGCGAATCCAAGCGTCAGCGTCCAGAGGCTCATCCGCTTTATTGAACAGCGGAGGCTGAGTACTGAGGAAATCTTGGTAGCTCGCTTCTTGTGCGTGATGAGCATGATGCCCACCCCGCGGTTGTTGCTGAGCTTGAACCAACTACCGCAAAATCTCTGTCTGGGCAGCAAGAACCTCAGCAATACCCACTGGTGGAGGAGGTGGAGGTGGATCGCCATTCCCTCCGGCTCCAAAACCACTAGGGGTGCCTCGAGTTGATCCAACCATCTGAAATGTGAGTACTTTTGCATTAGGCTCATCATTATCATCATTTCAAATGGAATATACAACTCAAAATGACATGGAAATACTGGAAATTGCTTAATCAGGTTGTGCAGCAAAACCAGCGATACGAAAACGCTCACAACTGGAGTTCGGTACATGATATGGACTTGAAATTTTTACAATAGATAGGAAATTTCATGATCTACAACTTTGGTAGTCATCACAAAGTCAGATTTCCAGAGTAGGTTAGTCGAAAAATTCAATTACTCCTCCTCTGGTTTTTTTTTCTGCTTCACAGAAAACAGAGCTTCTGTAATTTGCGATTATCTCCTGCAATACCAATCCGTTTGGGCTGAAATTATGCGAGCAGGTTCCTGATGAAATTTGGAACAACTTTGGTATTCAACTCAGGAGCTAAATCCGAAAGGAAAAGAGGATAAAAATTCGAACTAACTGCTGCCTTCAGCTTTTTGCAGATCACTGATAATTAACACTAGTAGCATTAGGGGTTCATTACATCCGTCGTTCTCTCATTTCTACTTGGTCACTCCTAACATCAGTACTAAGGGGGTTACTCAACTCTAAGTTAGCCTAGTAGCCATGATCCAAAAGTAGGCCACACTAAGAGGAGTCTACAAAAGCTAAGAAACAGCGCCTCGGTCTACATGTTGACCGATGCCTCACTCGCCGCGGGAGTGTGAACCTCAACTGGTGCGGGCTGCGGCGCCTGGTCCTCGGAGTCCATCTCTGAAACGCCCTCTATCTCCTGGGGCTCGTCCTCCTCGTCCACCTGCATCTCGTCGGGAGGTGCGTGAAGGGCATCCTGCGCGTGCTGTATCGCGTGGAGCTGCCCCTGAGCCTCGTCCATCTCAAGCTGCAGGTCGTGAAACTGGTCCTCCAGGAAGTTGATCGTAGCGTCACGATCCGACACAGTGTCCTGAAGCTCGTGAACCTGGCCGTGGAGCTGGGCGATAAGAGTAGCCCTGCTCTCGAGCTCGGTACTAGCCTCCTGAAGCTGCCCATCTCTCAGCTGGACCGCCAGGTGCAGGGCCTGAGCGTGGTCCACCAACTGAGCGACGGCGCAACTCTGGTAAGTGTGAAGTCTGTAGAGACTGTCCAAGCACCTCGCTGTCGTCCGAAGGGCCCCGACCGGGTCAAGGGTAGCGACCACGTCCACGTGTGCCATCCGGTCGAGCCAAAGCGGGTCTGCCGGGTCAGGTGCAGGGAACAACCCGAACGCGGTCAGAACCACCTCCAGAGGGTGCGAGGAGCAAAAAGCGGTCATCGCCCTCATGGCGGTAAGCTCCCAGGTGTCCAGCAGGTAGTGACCGACCATCTGAGTCACGATCGGCTCCCACCCGTTGAGCGGGTGCTGCGGAATCACCATCGTCACACTGCAGCGACGAACTCCGTCCTCAACAAACTCGTGGCCATCGTAAACCGGTGGCTGGAGGTAACCGGCTGCACTCAAAAGCTCCCAAAGACGGCGGGGAAACCCATCCCAGTGCAGGCAAGCGGAGTGCACGTGCCCCTGCGCGTCAACGACCAGCAGCTCTTCCATCTGTCCCAACAAAAGACCGATGGATCAGCTGATGGTAACAAGAACTACTAACTCTGGAATAGTGAAAGAAATGGCCAAAACTGTGGAGAACTTGCTTCAAAAATTCTCAAAAATTTACACAAGATCCCTCTGATGTTAAGGAACAATTCACCTAGTCATCACTAAGCTCAATTCGGATTCCATGGGGGTGATATGCTCAGGTATTCAGAGTGATGTCAACCAGGAAAACTGAGTGTCCAGAGAGGGTGTATTTTGACTATAACTCTCAACCCAGACGTCAAAAATTCTTCAAATTTTTATGGTAAGCTCATCACTTAGTTGTCTACAACTTTCATGTTGAACGATTTTTAGTTTGAACAACTTATAAAGGTCGAAAAATTTCAGTTGTATAGACGGTTCAGAGTTAACAGTTTTACACAGGGTTGATCCAAAAATACAAATACCATGCTAGAAGGCTTCAAAAAATTTCAAATTTTTACAGCAGCTTGATAACTTAGGAAACATCATTTAGTCTTACTACCCCAAGTCGATTTGAGTGACTTAACAGAAGGTTAAAATTCTTGGAAACCAGGTTGCAGACCTTCTGGATGCTCCTTAGGATAGTGTTTTAACTGATTTGCTTGCGATTTCCCCAGAGATTTATTTGCTAATCTTTTTGAGAATGAATGCAGAACCTATACGTCCTCACCAAGGAAAAATTTCCAAGTAACCTTGGTCTTACGCAATGACTTTGGTGGCATACCTATTACGTCTCTCACTATAGCTACTCGATATAGCTAGATAGCCTATAATTCGATTTCGAGTTAGCGTACCTGCAGAAGATTGACAGCATATAAAATGAACCTTTCGTGCCAGCACTCACGAAAGCGTCCCCATACATTACCGATCACTATAGAATCGGCATCCATACCATTACCGCCGTATGGACAACGTTAAGCATACGTTATCGAAACAACGTATTGACTGAGTACCGTATTTGACGGGGAATTGAATTCCAATTTCGAACCATTACTCCCCATATACTCAACCGAAGTTGGTATATGGGCAGCAGCTCAAGTAGGCCACTGCTTGAGCTCCAGCGTTCGGCTCGCATCACCGACGGGAAGGTCAGACTCCCTCAGCTGACTGAGTAAGCATACCTTCGTGGCGATGATGTAGTTGCAGAATTTAGATTACAGAATTTAAATACTGAAAAGTAACGTGCTGGAAGTTAGCCATACAAATAAGCCACCTGATTATACCCATAAGACTCCCTAGGGCTTTACGTCCTAGACTTGTCCTTGGAGATCCTAAACTCTTTCAAAAACTTTAGTAGCTTTGAAGTCAAGTTTTAAATTGTTGTTTTGAAAACCGAGGTTGCCATCTATGGTAGGCTGTCTGCGAGCTCTGATGCCAGCTGTGGCGGAACCACCCAAAACTACTGGGCCCGGGTGCACTGATCTTCATTGCTAAGCAACTCTGACCCAATTTGGCACTCACCGGTAGTTCCTCGAGTGAAGCCTCGATAAAAGCCACGCTATTCCAGGATCAGCAGACAACACTCACACGAAGGTGAGCCCAGAGATTACAACACAAACCATTTCATACATCTCAGAGTGATTGCAGCGGAAAGAAAATTTATTACAAACCATGTTCAGACTAGCGAAGTACTACGGAGTTCCAACTCCTCAATTATTCAAGTCTCAAAGTTCAACGGAAGCATTAAAAGATAACTAACGAAATAACGTGACGCATCGGTAAAGCCCGTACGAATGCGTCACTCAGCGGGAGGGTGATTAGCACCAGCTGAAGGGCCATCCCACTCAACAGACCAACCCGGAGGCAGAGTACAAGGCCAAGTAAGACTCGCAAACAGATCTTCAAAGTTAGTACCTGAAAAACAGTGCCACAAGCAAGGCTGAGTATACTAATACTCAGCAAGACTGACCTGTCTCCGGATATAACATAGTCCGATAACTAGACATGCAAGCTTTTTGGTTGGTAGGGTTTGTTTGCCAAAAATGCCGCTAAGTGTTGATCCTTACTTTCAGGTTTTACTTAGCCAGATTCTAGTGGAATTAACCATTCTAAATTTGCAACTAACTCTACTCAAACATGGTAGAGCAACCATTTAATCAACCAGCAGTATTTTCATCATCGTATTCCACTTGTTACTCTATGTGACCGAAATCATTAAGCAATCTCATGCCGTGAGAGGCGGACGATTCCGAATCGAATTTCAACCTGGCCAGGGAAACCTAGACCACACGCATGGGGATCGACTTCGCTCCCGCCCACGCTACTTTTCCCCTTTCTTTCCAGTCCGTGGATCCGGAACACCCTCCCCGACTACAGAGTCCAACCACTCTGCACCCGTACGTCGCGACTTAAAAATAAACCCTACTTCTACCAGGAGGGTGCGAGATCGTTCCACTCGCCGGTCCAATCAGGTACTTAAGCTTACCGATTACCATATTTCTCGGTATGTGGCTAGTACTTTCAAACGCTTAACGAAATGAGCCACACACCGCGACCTTAGCCATTTTTGACTACACCAGCGGGGTATCACAACTACACAACCCCGCCTGTTGTCCTTACATTTCAACAGGAATTAAAGTCAGTACAATTCCTATTTGCTCGCGAGAGGCAGGGAACCACTCGACTTCTACCGTGCCTATTTAGCATGGCAACTAGTCGATAAAAAGATCCGGTATCAAACATAGGTTCCTATGGATGATGCATCTAGGGTTTTCGATCAACGCCTAGAGAACTTAAATGCAGAAAACCAACTATTACTATACATTAATAAATAGATAGCAGAATGATAATTCGGAAAAATAGTGGGATTATGCTCCGGGGCTTGCCTTCTTGGGCACTGTCAGGCAGAAAAGCTTCTGGGGGTTGGCCCAGGTCTTGAGACAAGTTAGTACAGTTCAGATTAACCTCCTGCTCCGCACGAGAGTCCGCGGGCATCAGTTCGTAGTCTCCGTCCGCGAGGTTAACCGTTTCTATATGCAATGCAAGATTTTTTGTTATTCAGGGATATAATTTCTTTCCTTCACGATAAAGTTGTAGTCCACGAAAGTTAATTTAGTGATGATTTCACATTTCATTGCATGGGCAATCGTTTATAGAGTAGCAAACATAACTACGGTTATTCATGAATGAGTGGGGTTTTGGGTTTTCATTTTTAATTTCAACACATAGCATGCTTTCATTATTCGTTAACAACACAACTACTAAAGAGCTAGTGATGAAACACTAAAGTAACTCAGATTCAAACTTGAACATTCATGGTATAAATTTCAGCATCTACCATAGAGCAAAAACTATAACTATTCACGCAAATGGATTACTCTAGTTGCTTCATCTTTTTGTACAGAATGTTCAACATGGGTTCTGGTGCTACAAATTTTATGCAAGCAACTTCAAAGCATAAACTCAGTACTGAAATTTTTCCAGATTTTATACACTTATATAGAAGAGGTGATAAAAAGATTAAAAACAGCAATCCATTAACAAAGATTAATTCTACAGAAAGTTTTACTAAGGATTTGGTTCTCAAATTTTTACCAGAGACTAGTCCTGAGTTAAACATACTCCAGAAAATTTTTCAAGATTTAACTCACTATGATAAATTAGTTATTCAGTTAACTTAACATGAGTTTGCATGAATTTCTCAAGATGCATTTGACCAGTATTGCATCTGAACTTTTTATCACAGGTAGAACATACTCTAAACAAGATCATGCCCAAACATAATGATCAGAAACATTGTAGATTACTCAGAACAAAAATAGTAAATCTAGCCCTAAGATGCTAAGCATGATTATTCGACAAAGCCAAACTCAGTAACTGCAGCTCGAATTTTTTTGACAGGAACACAGAGCTAAAAAGAGACTCCAGAAATAAACATGGATTTTTCTGAGCATAATAACTATATATAAGGAATTAAGTTGATTAAACAAGCATAAATCATGGTATATACCAAATGAAATCTAATAAATCTTAAATTTAGGTATTAACAGTGTTTTAGTTTTACATGCATGCAGTAAAAATTCCAGGGCAAGTTCATGTGCATATTTTCCAGAATTAAATCGAGAAAGCTAACAACAGATTAGAGAATCTTGATTGTTCCAACATGATAACTGTTTTGGGTTGGTGTCATCTTTTTACTGTGATCTTAAAATTCCATTAGTGATAACATATCCAAAAATCAAGGTCATTTGATGAGCAGAACTTCATGAACATGCATAAGGTGGTTTTCTTAATCTTTTCCCTAGATTAAACTCGGTTGAGTTTCTGCAAATGTGAATGTTACAAAATTTGTAGATCTTGTTACAAGGATTCCAGGTCAGTTGAGTTTGCATTTTTCTGATTTTTGTGTGATTTGTTTCGCATTTTAGAAGTTCACTGGTATACACTGAAAAACTTGCAGAGACACCCTTGAACGAAAAAAAGAAATTACAACCGGGTCCTTCGCCGGCCTTCTCCGCCGTGGCATCTTGCCGGTGGTGTTCTGCGGTGTAGGGCTTACCGGGGCTGCCACAGGGAGGCGCGTGGGGGAGAAAGGATCGAGGAACACCTACCCTGGTCGACGTTCGAGCGTTTGGAGCACAGGTTCAAGCTCGTCGGCGTTGATGGCGGGTCGGTTGTTCGGTTCGCCGGCGCTGGAGGCGAAGGAGGGCTCGGGGTAGGGGAACAAGGCGCGCACGAGCACCGCGTGAGCTCGTGGATGCTTCTGGGGTAGCTGTCGGGCTCGGTCTTCCCCGGAGCTGGCCGGTCCGCGGTGAGCCTGAGCTCGCCGGCGGCGGCGCAAAAGGGGAACGGCTTCGGGAGGGGGTTTGGATTCGATTCCGCGCGCGTGGAGCTTAACTGGGAGGTGGCGAAGCTGCTGCGGTGGTCGGAGGGGGCAATGTGGGGCTGGGCTAGCCGGCCCGCGCGAGCTGGATCTCGGCGGCCATGGCGGAGCGGCGGGAGGAGGAAGAAGAGGAAGAAGGGGCGCGACTGTGGGGGTTCTGGGGGTCTTTATAGGCCAAAGAGCTCCTGGGTGAGGAATGCAGTGACTGGGGGCGGTTGATTTGGTCCTGGGCGACTCGACGGCGAGCGGGCGGAGGAGGCAGCGGCGCTGCATCGGCCGGGGTGTCGTGGCGGCTCGGGAGCGGCCTGGGACGCGTGTGCGCGCGAGGAGGTGCCAAGGGGCGGGCCAGGTGGTGTGGAGAGGTTTCCCCGGGTCCATTTGGCCGCGGGCGCGCAGTGGACGAAGTCCACCGGCGGCGTACGGCGGGCGGCGGGCGAAACAGAGCCAGCCGGGAGAGAGAGATGGAGATGGGGGCTCTTTTGCGATTTCTGAAATTTCCAGGGACCTCTCGGTAAACTAAAATTATCTCCTAAATGGAGGGCTCAAATGGAAAATTGTTGAATACCACTTTTGCATAACTTTTCAAGATCTACAACTTTTGTGTTATGCAAATTTTCATTTGAAGCTCACATTTTGAACTATTGGTATATTTGCATATTTGCACAAAAGGACTTTAGTTTTATTCAGTTTTTGACTTGATTTTGGCTGAAGTTCAATTGAGCACATGTCAATTGAAACACCTCTCATGAGCCAACAAAAATTTTGTGCACATTTTTGAATTAAGTTTTGAGTAGCTTTTCACTCCTTTCTCTTTTTCCTTTAGTTTCTTTTGTATGATTTGTACTTTATTTGGTCCTTTCTCTTTGAATTAGTTTCTCAAATTTTTATTTTAACTTTAACTAAGGTACATTGATTGTATTTAAAAGTACTGACACCTGAGGTGTCACAATTAATAGGCCACGAGCAAGTTGGGCTTAGTGTAGAAATTAAAGAAAGCTTGTGAATTGGCTCCTGCGCGAGCATTTGGGCCATATGGGCCATGTATCTTTAGATTTAGTTCAGTTCAGTTAGGGTTAGAGTCCATCATGGACGTGTTGGTTTAGATTGTGTTCCAAGTCTACGGACTATAAGTATGTACCCTTTGACATTCGTGAAAGGATGACGTCATGCACGTTCAACAACAACAAACCACGGTGCACCGCCACCCCTGTTTCTAGGGTTTCATCCAAGTAAGTGCCATACTGCCTTGATCATTTCTTGCGATCAAGGCAGCATTGTTCTTGCTTTTACCTTTGGTATTACTCGTGCTGAAGCATTTTTGATGGCGAGTAATGCTAGTTATCCTAGTGTTTGTAGCATGTTTTTAGTAAATTTATTATGTGCTTACACGTTTATCATCTGCAAATATCATGTTATTCATGCACGATCATATTTTCAATCTTGTACTAGTTCTTGCTATGTGGAATTAGTCGTGCAGGAGTAATGTCTTGTTTTATTCCATCTAGTAGATCCAATCTGTTATGGTGTGTTCTTATTCTTTAAGAATTGGTTCAATATCTGCTAGTTTAGGCCTTGCAAACGGATTGGATGTTCCGGTGGCGTAGTAGATGCTTTGCTTTAGTCTTAGTGGGGATTAATCCGGGAATCAGCTCTTGCTATTTCTTAGGCCTCCATTCTGGTTAAAGTTTAGCTTTCTATCACGTTCGTTAAGCCTAATTATGTGTAGGATGTTCCGATCTAGCAGTGAGGCTTTTACCATCGTGTGTTGGATTAACTGAATGTAATTGCAGCAAGTTATTACAGTTATATGCTTCATTTATCAAAATCTGGATATACAGATCTGACTGACACCGGGACTCAATCGGCTCTTTAAAGCCGATGCAAGAGTCGTCCTGGGGAGCCGATCATGGCTCGGACTAATGTTTACACGTGTCTATGCATGCAGGCGAATCACTGAAACACGCTTTGCACCTTCCTGATCAGTTATAGGTCTGGTGGCACGCCCTGCTACTCCAAAAGCAATAGGCGTATGCCAGGATCTGGGTCGTTGACTGAGGGACCGGTGCCAGCCAGCACCCCTGCAGCCTTCCGGCTGCTCGTGTTGCTTGTCGCTACTCGCCGGTGGGTTTCGACCGACAACAACAGCTCATAGTGCATTGGCACAATAGACAGTAGGTCTCGGAAATATCAAGGATGAGCATGACTTTTGTGATGATTCAGGATGAACCTTCATGCTCATGGAAAGAGTGGCTAAATCTCCGGGTAGAACAACTCCAGAACGTTCATGGTCCCATATTGAAAGAGGATGTGTAACTCTGTTGGCCATATGAACGACTCTAAGTTCACGTCATGAGGGAAATGAGTTTCTTTCAACTCATCCCTCCTTAGGTTGAAAAGCCTTGCATTTCATCAAAGATGAATGTGGTAGCAAAGCAATCTAACCTAAGCTTCCAAAAGAAGTTCATTTGATATGAAGGGTGATCATAACTACTATTGGGCATCAATCAAAATCAAGGAATGAGAAATGAGCTTTCATTCACTTGATTTGATTGGCATCGATCGATAATCGAGGAAAAGGGAATGGGTTTGTTTCACTTGATTTGATCAGTATGGGGTGAGGGTGAATCTCGTAGCTAGATAGGAAACTCGGTTCCAGAAAGCATGGCTCTAAAGACTCACCCGAAGGGGCGAAAGGTGTGTATAAGGATAACCTTTCTTGGGTAGTGGGGGCAAAGGTAGAGATAAGAAAAGCAAAAAGATACGAGGACCACTAGGTTCATAGATAACAGCAACCATTCCTTGTTAACGGCGCTAGAAAGCTCATTGGGTATTATAACTACTGCGAAAGTGAATCTGCAAGCGCACGAATACCACTGTAGCTTTCCTCTCAGGCAAGAGTATTACAAGGGTATCGAATCCAAGGGAACATGTGTGTATACCTACAACTCTAGTAGTCTAAGGACTACCAACCATCTAAAGTAGGCGGTGGGTACAGAGGATTCCTGCGATAGCACTATAGAAGAGTTCAAGGTCGATCTCTCGGGTAAGACTCGCTTCGGGCACCGGCTTACCCCTAAAATGGTTAGTAGACTCCGGCCAACGGCTCTGCGCTATATCCAAACATGGAGGATTAAAAGGGTCCAACAGGACTATCACCACCTGCAGCCTACCTCTACAAACCGTGGGATATAAGGCAAACGAAGGTAACCCTTGTCCTAGACACCATGCCTATGCCACTGATTACTACTGTAGTCTAACTAGGTTTGGATCCCCGTAGCATACTATATCACTTTGTATAAATACAGAGCGATGAAGAACCCACGAGTAAGAGAACTGAGCTCACTCAAGTATAGATACTATGCAATACAAGAATAAAATAAATACTAACTTACTCATACCGGAGGAAGATAGCATCTGTAGATGTACATATCTAGGGTAGAGTGCTAAGGAACTCTACACTCCTCCGAGCTACTTCCTCTCTCTCTACCTCTACCTCTCGCTATTCTAAGGAGTAGCCTACGAAGAGCTTTGCCATGGAGTGGAGTGCTACATCTTCACAAGAAGGTTCTAGTCTTGGTGGTGGTGGTGTGTGGAATGAGCAGGGGAGACCTCCTTTTATAATGGAGAGGAAGAGAGGGGGCTAAGCAAACATGTGGGCCCCACCTTCAAGAAGATAACATCAAATCTCCTGCTATCTCTTCTTATGGTAACCTTAGCCATGGGGTTGAGGATGCTTAGGGGCTACTCCATGTCAAAATGCACCAGGACGGGCTTCTGGCCAGGTTCGGCCAAGCCTAGGGTTCGGGCGACCCCACTTGGTAGCCTCCCTGGTAGAAGCTGCTTTAGCAAGTTAGTGTGAGATTGCACAAGAAAGATGGGCCCGGTTGGGCTCAGTAGGGGTTTGGCCACACCCTTGTTGACACCATTTGGGCCCATCTTTGCTCGGTATACTCCTTGTGGGCTCCTTATGGGGATCGCGGGGTACACAGGCTGAAGTTGAGTTGATTTGGCATGTCATGTGGGCCCTCAATCCTTGAGTGGCATTGTATAGGATCTTTTGTGAATTCCTGTGGCGTCTTTTGCGTGTTTTGCTCTTATCCCAACATGTGTTCCTGAAATAGCTATGCATACAATACATGTGGAACTAGGTTAATGATAACTCCTACCACTACTATTTATGTTCATTCTTGACGTGTTCAAGTAGGAGTTGACGGCATAAATTTTGTACTTAAGAACCATCAACAGTGAGTTCTACTTCCATTATTGACCTCGTTCAGATGGTCTGCTTTCAAGACTTCTAATAAACAGTGTCACCTCCATGTGTGAACACATATCCACTTGTGGCTTTTATCTTATCAGCATCAGATATCCAGTTCGAGTCACTATAGCCCTCAAGTAATTAAGGGTAGCCGGTATAGTGAATTCCATAGATCGTAGTGCCCTTCAGATAACGCATCACTCTCTTGAGATCCTCCCAATATTCATCTCCAAGATTTGAGACAAACCTGCTGAGTTTGCTCACAACAAACAAAATGTCATGTCTCTTGGCGGTAGCTAAATACATTAGCGAGCTAATGATTTGAGAATATCTCAATTGATCTCTTGTGATTCTTTGATTCTTTTGCAACATAACACTAGGATCATAATGCGTGGGAGCAAATTTGCAGTCACTATATCCAAAGTGACTCAATATCTTTTCCACATAGTGGGATTGCACAAGTGTGACCCCATCATTGCCATCTCTCAGTAGCTTAATGTTCAGAATCACATCATCCACTCCCATGTCTTTCATTTCAAAACTTTGAGACAAAAAGCTCTTGACCTCCTCAATCACATTGAGGTTAGCCCAAAGATCAATATGTCATCTATGTACAAGCACATGAGCACTCCTTGTCTCCCACCAAAACGATAGTACACACACTTATCGGCCTCGTTCACAATAAATCCTGCTGATGTGAGAGTCTTATCAAATTTCTCATGCCATTGCTTAGGCGCTTATTTCAGGCCATACAAAGATTTTAATAGCTTGCACACTTTTCCTTCCTGACCTTCTACTACATACCCATCAAGCTGATACATATAAATTTCTCATCCAACTCTCCATTAAGGTAAACTATCTTAACATCCATTTGATGAACGAGAAGACCATGTGAGGCAGCCAGGGATAGTAGTACTCAAATGGAAGTCAGTCTAGCAACAGGTAAATAAGTGTCCAAGAAATCTTCGCCTTCTTTTTGAGTATAACCCTTAGCCACAAGCCTTGCTTTGTACTTTTCAATATTACCACAATCACTCGGATAAGTTTGGCTACCATGCCAACCGTATCCAGCGCGCGGGACTCAGAATGCTACCGGACGACTCAAGCGTATAAGTCAGGTCAATCCCTTGCTTTTTACTGGATCTAGGCAATGGGAGGGTTAGAAAATAAAATGGGAATGCACTACTAGAACTATCAAATTAATTAGCGAACCAATTGATCATGATAGTCAGGGGCTACCACCCATGGGTGCGCTTTTCGCGCAGACCATGAAAAGAATTACTCAAATGCATACTTGAGTGGGACAAAATGATGAGGATATCACTCCGTTGTATACGATCAAGTTTCCTTCAAGTGCAATGCAAGATCCTCTCACAAGAGCGCGAGCACGATAAATAAATCAACAGGTGAGCTTGTTCCTAAGTTTTAATACATATACTTGTAAGGATGATATGCTGCCTAATGATATTATTGATTATATTATACTTAAGAACCTTGGAGAGAGCCATGAAGTACTTGGGAACCAGCAAGGGTGCGGAGAGGGACAAAGAGGGCGTCCAAGTCAAGTTGGAGGCCCAATCCAATTCGAGTTCGAGTCTGCCTCGGCCTGCAGGACCTTTTGATGCTAAGAAAGATGCCCAGGATGCATACAGACTTTGTTTTGGACGCTTCACATATGCCTGGAAAGATATTTTCATAACCTTTCCAATGGAACCAGTTTGAGGCCTTTTGGACTTCTGAGTCAACAGAAATTTGTGTCGCAATTTGACAAATAGAATCTGTCCAGGGTGCGTCACCTAAACGGGTTGATTGGCCCATGTATCGTGTTGGAGTCCTTTAAGGATGCATCTCTAGGGTTAGCCATGACCAAAACTCTATTTATACTTAGCCTCCACTACGAGATAGGGTTGGGTTTTGCTTAGATCAAACCTGTCTTCAAACGGTGTCGCTGTTCATCGTTTTGTGAGACCCCAACTCGTAATAAAGTCAGTTTTGATTGCATCTCCTTTTCTTGCTCGTGTTCTTGATTGCCCTTGCAGGGATAAACCTTCATGGTGAGGTTATTCGTGTGACATGGGTGATGACCAACGGAGCAGTGGTGTAGTGATTGCGAGGAACCGTTTGCTCGAAGCCTTGGATCATCAACGTGGAGATCTCCACTCAATCAAGTTTATCTTACCTCTCGGAAGACCGGAACTCAACATCCAATCAAGTGGCATCAGTTATCCAGTTTCCCGTGAGGTATACTCGTGTGCCCTTTAGATTCGTTTTGTTTCAGTCCTATAGTCCACAAAAAAGCCACAAAAATTTTTACTTTCCCCGACCTACAACCATTGCTCGGCCTTTTGCACAATTTGGTTTCGGATTTCGCAGTTCTGAGTTTGTGTCCTAGGTTGAGTTGGTTACTGGTTTAGATTTGGATTGACTTAGTTTTGTTTCTTCCATCCGCTGCCATATATACAAAACCAATCTACAAAAAGTTCCATCCACCGATCCATATCCTTTCAATTTTTGCCACCACCAACACCTATTTCGGACGGTTCTCCATAAAACGGGCATAACTTTTCACTCGGAACTCCGATTGAGGTGAATTTTTTCCTGGAAAGCTCTCAAAAAATTGTACATACGATAAAACCACTTCGCCGCTTGCGATGATTTCAAAAAAATTAAAAAAAATTAGGAAGACCCTTGATTTGGGCTGCGAAGTTTCAGCGTCAGTTTTTTCCAACACTTCTGAATTTATACTGATCACATCCTTCATCGGTTTAGGCTGATACTTTGTGGTGTTCCTATTCTTGTGCTCCTGAGTGAGAAAAAAATATAAAAAAGAAAAAAGAAAAACAAAATACATTGTGATTCCTACTAGCGCTAAAAGACGAAACATGAGGGTTCCTGGTGCTGTTTTCTATGTGTGCATGTGCTGCTGGATACTTGCTGAATCATATTTGTTGTTCATCATCTCTATCCTTGTTCCTTGCTTGTTACCACAACTGTCTAATACATTTTTAGGCTAGCAACTTGTGTGCCACATACATATACTGCATTTGTGCCTTCCCAAGCTCCACCTTCTCTCGAGCGGAACAGTTAACCCTTTGCAATCACACTCATTCGCTACTGGTTATCATACCGGCCACTGTTTGCCACCTACAGTGCTGGTAAGAAACTTGTAAGAGCGGGGTAAGACGCATCATACTGCTTATTTTCCATTTCAGAGAATGTAGTCATAGGGATCCCATCCTTTTTTCCTTCGTCTCTGTATTGTACTAACAATGACAAAATTGAAGTCTACAAACCAGCGCTCTACCTCTACGCCTCCGGAATTTAATGAGTGCGTGTTCCATTTGGAACTACGGGACATGATGCGAGCGATGACCGATGCATTCAACAAATACCAGACCACTACAACAGACACCTTTCAGAGGATCCATACAAGTGTTGCTGGTCTTCGCAATCGGATGGACGAACTAGAGGCTCATCTTCCCCAACCAGCGCCACCTCCCATCGCCCATGATGCCAACAACCATGCTCACAACGACATAGAGGACAAGTTTGACGATGACGAGGTCGATGCACAGAACCACCATCGCCTTCTATGTAATCATCAAGGTATGGGAGGTAATGGTCGACGTCGTCCTCATGCCCCTGTCCAAGATAATGATCCAGATGCTAAGATTAAGTTTCCTAGCAAATGGGCGATCATTGCTACTGCTGATGGTGGGTATGTTAGTGCTTCTGATATCGAAGATGAAACTGTTATTGCAGCTAACATTTTAGGTGACGATGACGGTGCTAAGGAGGTTCTTGGTCCATCTGCGACCAACACCTATAAGACTTTGATTGTGCAGCGAGCTTTGAGTGCCACGGTTGGAGAGGACGACAACCGCCAACTTCACAACCTTTTCAACATGTTTCTCATCGTCAAGGATTGCCGTGTGCATACTATAATTGATGGTGGTAGCTGCAACAATTTGGTAAATGCTGAGGTGGTCGAGAAGCTTGGCTTGACCACGTGGGCACATCCCCATCCTTATCACATTCAATGGTTTAACAACAATGGTAAGGTAAAGGTAACACAAATAGCAAGGATACACTTTTCCATTGGATCTTACCATGATTTTGCTTATTTTGATGTGGTGCATATGGATGCTTGCTCTCTTTTGTTGGGACGTCCTTTGGAGTTTGACACTGATGCTAATAGTGTTATCCTGAACGCTAAATGGTAAATAGTCGGTCACCTGCCATTTAGTCTATTATTCGGGCAAAACGGGTGTTTAAACGGGCAAAACGGGTGTTTAAACGGTCAAAACAACCGATTAAACGGAAATGGTGTATCACTGTATAGCATTTAAATGGTGTGTAAATGGGCTAAACGACCATTGAGGTGAACAGAGGATGCCATTCACCATAGTAGATCTAATAAGTATACTATCATGCATAAGGGCAAGAAAATTTTGTTGCTTCCAATGACTCCAACTGAAATTGTACAATTTGAGCAAGAGAAAAGGAATAATGCTAAGCAATAGTATGTTTTGAATCTTAAAAAGTAGCAACCTATCAAGTTACAAAATCCTGTTTTGCTTGCATCTAAATCTGATCTTGATGAGTTATGTGCATCTCATGGAACTTGCTATGCTTTTATATGCAAACATGCTTTATATTCCATTGAGGATGTGTCCATTGCTTTGCCACCTGTTGTTGCTAACCTTTAGCAGGAGTATATGAATGTGTTTCCATCAGAGATACCCCCGGATTACCACCTGTGCGAGGCATTGAGCACAAGATTGATTTGATTCTAGGGGCGAGCTTGCCAATCCGAGCCTACAGGACCAACCATGACGAGACTAACGAAATTCAGTGACAAGTCCAAGACCTTCTGGACTGTGGCTACATTCATGAGAGCCTTAGTCCTTGTTCTGTTCCTGTTCTTTTGGTTCCTAAAAAAGATGGCACTTGGCGCATGTGTGTTGATTGTAGAGCCATCAATAACATTACCATTCGATATCTCTATCCTATTCCTAGATTGGATGACATGCTTGATGAGTTGAGTGGTTTTGTTATTTTCTCCAAGATTGATTTGCGTAGTGGCTATCATCAGATTCGAATGGCTTTAGGTGATGAATGGAAAACTACCTTTAAAACTAAGTTCGGTCGTTATGGATGGTTAGTTATGCCTTTTGGTTTAACTAATGTGCCTAGCACTTTCATGAGATAGATGAACGTGGTTTTGAGTGCTTTCATTGGCTTTTTGTGGTAGTTTATTTTGATGATATCCTTCTTTACAGCAAGTCATATGATGAACATCTTGAACATTTGCGTGCAGTTTTTAATATCTTGAATGATGCGCGTTTATTCGGTAACCTTGAGAAGTGCACCTATTGCACCGATCGTGTCTTTTTCTTGGTTATTTTGTTACATCGCAGGGCATTGAGGTGGATGAGGCAAAGATTGTTGCCATCACAAGCTGGCCATTCCGATTTTGGTCATGCAGGTTCGGAGTTTTCTTGGTCTTGCAGGTTTTTGTCGGCGTTTTGTGCGGGATTTTAGCACCATTGCAGCACCTCTCCACAAGTTGACAAAGAATGGAGTGCCGTTTCTATGGGGACCAGCACAACAACAAGCTTTTGATGCTCTTAAGACGAAGCTCACACAAGCACCATTGCTGCAACTTCTTGATTTTGAGAAGACCTTCGAGCTTGAGTGCGATGCGAGCGGCATTGGTACTGGAGGAGTGCTCATTCAAGGAGGTAAACCTGTTCCTTTCTTTAGTGAAAAATTGCATGGTCCTTCGCTGAATTACTCTACATATGACAAAGAACTTTATGCCTTAGTGCGAGTCTTACAAACTTGGTAACATGACCTATGGTCGAAAGAATTTGTCATACATTCGGATCATGAATCTTTTAAGTATCTAAAAGGACAAGCTAATCTGAATAAACGTCATGCTAAATGGATTGAGTTCATAGAGTCATTTCCTTACATCATTAAACATAAAAAAGGGAAAGACAATGTGATCGCCGATGCTTTATCTAGATGTTATACCATGCTGTCCCAACTTTCTCATAAAATCTTTGGTTTGGAGACCATCAAGGGATTATATGCTACTGATTTGGACTTCAAAGATGCTTTTGAAAATTGCCGAGAGGGACGAACGTGGCAAAAAATTCCTCCTACATGAAGGCCTTCTTTACCGTGCTAACAAGTTGTGTGTTCCAGCTAGCTCCGTTCATCTTTTGCTGTTACAGGAAGCGCATGGAGGTGGGTTGATGGGACATTTTGGTGTTAAGAAGACGGAGGATGTGCTGGCTGCTCACTTCGTTTGGCCATGGATGCGGCGTGATCTGGAGCTCTACGTCTCACGTTGCACCACATGCAACAAAGCTAAGTCTCGACTTAATCCACATGGTCTTTATATGCATCTTCCTGTTCCTAATGCACCTTGGGAGGATATTTCTATGGACTTTGTTTTAGTATTGCCTAGAACAAAGAGGGGGAGGGATAGTGTCTTTGTGGTTGTTGATTGTTTCTCTAAAATGGCACATTTTATACACTGTCACAAGACTGATAATGCTCCACATGTTGCTGATTTATTCTTTAAAGAGGTTGTGTGTTTGCATGGTGTGCCCAACACAATTGTTTCTGATAGGGATGCTAAGTTTTTGAGCCACTTTTGGAGAACTTTATGGTATAAATTGGGAACAAAGTTGTTGTTTTCTACAACTTGTCATCCACAAACTGATGGACAAACGGAGGTAGTTAATCGTACCTTGTCTACTATATTGCAGGCTGTTTTGAAAGATAATTTGAGGTTGTGGGAGGAGTGTTTTCCACACATTGAGTTGCTTATAATAGATTAACTCCGTTTATGGTAGTGTATGGTTTTAATCCTCGTGCACCAATTGATTTGCTACCTTTGCCACCTTCTGAGATTGTGAACTTTGATGCTTCCCAACGATCTGAATTTATTCTTAAGTTGCATGAAACTACAAAGTTGCAAATTGAAAAGATGAATGAAAGGTATCGCATTGCTGCTGGTGAAGGTAGAAAAGAGGTAAAATTGGAACCCAGTGGTTTGGTGTGGGTTCATTTGAGAAAAGATAGGTTTCCTGATTTGAGAAAGTCTAAGCTTATGCCACGTGCTGCTGGACCTTTCAAGGTTATTGAGAATTTCAATGATAATGCCTATAAACTTGAGTTGCCTCCCGAGTTTGGGGTTAGTCCCGCATTTAACATTTCAGATTTGAAGTCATACTTGGGTGAGAAAGATGAGCTTGAGTCAAGGACGACTCCAATTCAAGAGGGGGAGGATGATGAGGACATCACTCCGTTGCATACGACCGAGTTTCCTTCAAGTGCAAGGCAAGGTCCTCTCACAAGAGCGCGAGCACGACAAATAAATCAACAGGTGAGCTCGTTCCTAAGTTTTAATACATATACTTGTAAGGATGGTATGCTACCTAATGATATTATTGATTATGTTATGCTTAAGAACCTTGGAGAGAGTCATGAAGTACTTGGAAACCAACAAGGGTGTGGAAAGGGACAAGGAGGGCGTCCAAGTCGTCCAAGTCAGGTTGGAGGCCCAATCCAATTCGAGTTCGAGTCTGCCTCAGCCTGCAGGACCTTTTGATGCTAAGAAGGATGCCCAGGATGCATACGGACTCCGTTTTGGACTCTCCCCATATTCCTGGAAAGATAATTTCATAACCTTTCCAATGTAGCCAGTTTGAGGCCTTTTGGACTTTGGAGTCAACGGGAATTTGTGTCGCAAGTTGATGGACAGAATCTGTCCAGGGTGCTATGTCACCTAAACGGGTTGATTGGCCCATGTATCGTGTTGGAGTCCTTTAGGGATGTGTCTCTAGGGTTAGCCACGCCCAAAACTCTATTTATACTCAGCTGCCGCTGAGAGATAGGGTTGGGTTTTGCTTAGATTAAATCTGTCTTCAAATAGTGTCGTCGTACGTCGGTTTGTGAGACCCCAACTCGTAATCAAGTCAGTTTTGATTGCATCTCCTGTTCTTGCTTGTGTTCTTGATTGCGCTTGTAGGGATAAGCCTTCGTGGTGAGGTCATTCATGTGACATAGATGATAACCAATAGAGCAGTGCTGTAGTGATTGTGAGGAACCGTTCGCTTAGAGCCTTGAATCATCAACGTCGAGATCTCCATTCAATCAAGTTTATCTTACCTCTCAGAAGATCGGGACTCAACATCCTATCACAAGACTCGAGCAAATACTCAGGGGAGGTGAAGATTGAAAGATGGATAGACTCTTGGAACTATCACGCTAATTGGAAAACCATCCTGATAGTCGGGGCCTACCACCCATGGGTGCGCTTTTTGAGCACACCATGGAAATCACTAGGTAAAAGCTAAGGATATTTAAAAAAAGAATCACTGTGAGATTCCAATTTTAGAGTTCCCCATAGTCTCTCTGCATAAGACGGACTAAGGGAAGAAAAGAATAGAAGCTAATGATGCAGCTCGACTATGCAGAACTCGGGGGCTTGTCGGAGGGAATACTCCACAACCCAATGTGGACTACCCACGTTACAGTAATAGGGGGTGGCCCACCAACGTCCTACCAAAGGACAAGCCCACCAGGGACTACTCGCGAAGAACACGACCCACTCAGAGAAAGGAAAGGAAGACTTGACTTACAAGATAAGGAAATAGGCATAGTTGTATCCAATTACACTCGTACTCTTTGTAAATAGATGGTAGGCTAGAGTTGGATTTGGAGTAGGACTCTGGGAAATCTTCTTGCTCCTGGACTATATGAAAGGACGAGGGCACCCAACTTGTAACAACAAAAATCATACAACACACAAGCAATACAATCATAGCTGGACGTAGGGTATTACCTCTACTCGAGGGCCTGAACTAGGGTAACCTCCGAACAAAAAACCTACTCGATGATATACATGTAGGACTACCGGACTTTCTACACCGACAACTGCTCTCTCCCTCCTTTTTAAAATCATTATATTACAATGCAACTCAGTTCTATGGACCGAATGGCTTTGATATGAAGTCCTCTTTGCAAATTTGTTAATCCATCTCTTTTAGAGGAAATGTGATATTTAGACCACTCTATTTAGGGCCTGTTGGGTTCCATTTGGATAGTTGTTAGCTCCTAGTTAAGGAACCAAGCACCTTTAGCTAATAGATCAACTTATAATCATCTAGACACAACTCATTCTAATCATCCCCAACCCAGTTAATTTATGCTAGAGTAAAATGCACCAGAGGTCCATTAACATGTAAGAAGATGTCACTTAGGTCCATCAACTTTGAAATTGCGTTTCTGGTTCCATAAACTTGTAATTTGTGTTACTTAGGTCCACAAACACTGAAAGTCCATTTCTAGGTCCATAAACTTTTAATTTGTGTCACCTAGGTCCATACCTCTCCAACTAGCCTTGATGCACTGATATTGTACCGATATGAATCTGCACGGTGCCTACACGTTGCTGGAGTTTTACCAAAAGGGTGAAATTTGAACCCCAATTTCGAATCAAGTGCATAGGGGGAGGAGAGGGGAGGGATGAATGACTTATTTTGGAGGTTATTGACATATATTAGGATTCAAAAGGGTTCTTATGGACTGCCATTGGTGAGTTTTGGAGCTTAGATATAGATATGACCTCGTAATATGGGTCGAGAGGACGGGGTGGTGGCTTGGGAAAAGGTGGAGGAGCTCACAGAGGGAATCAACAAGTGTACCATAGAAGGGGATATTATGTCCTCCGTGGCGCCAGTTGCCGGATATGGTGGCGGCAGGTGTTGTGGTGAAAAATCTCATAATGACGTTAGACTTGGGTGAACCCAGAATGGTTCTCGGTGAGGAGTTGAAAGATATTCGTGGATAGAGATATCGGGGCGACTTTTGCGGACGCATCTATAGCCACATGGCTGCTCATGGATGAAGTTTATGGTTCTAAAAATGCATTTTCGGAGTTTATGGACCTAAGTGACACAAATTACAAGTTTATGGATTCAAAAACACACTTTCAGAGTTTATGGACCTATATTTTCAAAGTTTAGGGACCTAAGTGACACAAATTACAAGTTGATGGACCTAAAAATGAACTTTTGGAGTTTGTGAACTTAAATGACACACCTGTTACCACTGGTATTTGGCCAAGACGGATATGGGCTGAAATAATCTAATGGGCTAGTTTGGATCGTCCAAGGAAGAGGTGACTGCAGTCCGTGCAAAGGAGCCGATGGGCTCTATTTATCTGTATTGTTAGAGATAGGCTAGTTTTTCCATTAGTTTAAACTAGGGTTTGTTTAGCCTGATTATCAAGTCTCCGAACTATAAATATGTACTCATTCGCTACGAATAAAATTGACAGCAAACGTTCCCCAGCAGCGGTTGTCTCCAACATTCTATCGGCGTATCGCCACCCCTAATCACATTAGGGTTTTCATCGAGGTTAGCGTCATGTTGCTCTAATGATTCTCTCGTAGTATCATTAGAGCATCATGGCTCCGGCCTTTGCCTTGGTAGATATCATACTGAAGCATTTTTTATGACGATACCTGCTATTTATCCTGGTTACCGTGTATGCTTCTCGATCTACTTTTGTATCTGTTCGTTCAAGCTTATAGATTGTCTTCTCATACCATTTGGAACACGTTACCTAGCCGTTGGTTACAATCCATGACGTGCGCTGCAACACGTGCATGCGACCTGCCGATAGGATAGCACGTGCCGAACACCCTACCTAATATGTCTTAGATAAGATCTATTTGTGTGGATGGATTTCTTTGGAGACCTAGGTTATGTTCATGTATGCTTAGACTGTTCTATGTTGTGCGTAGCAAGAGCCGATCTTGATGGATAGATTTACCTGTATCATGTTCTGGAGCAGGTTTATACTCTTTATAGATGCGGTTTATATTCTATTTATTTTTTCTTTATCGAATGCATCTATAATCGGCAGATGTGCCGATATGCCTGTGAACATCCCCCGATCGGCTGATTTTGCCGATGCAAGACAGTGGGGTTGACAAGTGCCGATCCGAGAGATCCGGTAGGAATTTGACATTTACTCTCATGTGACACAGGGAAAGCAGGAGACGAAAGCCACATCACTCACCCCTTCCTAGCTGCAGGTCAAGCAAGGTGGCACGCCCTGAACCACCACCGCCAGTATGAGCTGCACATGGAGAGACGAGGGTTAGCAGCAGCGCGATCTCCCGGCTCGTCGACGTGTTGACTGCCGGATCTTTGTCTGATAATTTCCCGCATCAACACGTTTTCTGGCACGCCTGGTGAGACCAACGACGAACAACATCATGCCTCACCAGCCGTCTACGTCTAAGGCCAGCGAGCAAGACAACAACACCTTCCTCGCTGAGGGGAAGACTGGCGCACCGATGCTGGAAGATCTCACCCCCAAGCACAAGCAGAAGTATGACCAGGTCATGGTGGATCTCGCAGAAGAATTTCTCAAGCACTTCAAATGGACCCGCTCTGGAGGGATCAAGTGCATCGGTGACCCTGAATAACCCCTTCATGGGATCGATCTTTCTGTACCTTCGGAAGAGCGCAGCCAGGCACTTCGACAGGAGATCATATACATGATCTACCATGCTCTCCTCTGGCAACTGATGTCATTCTGAACTCCATGGACAACATAATGGCTCATGTTGTCAAATCTGTTCTAGCTAGTGAATATGATCAAGACATCGGCCCAATATTAAACCCTCATGTGGGGGAAAAAGATTCTATACGCATCCACTGCAGATTCAGTAGATTGATGCTCCCAAAGGGATGAAGGCTAAGTTCATCCTCTATGCACCACAAGATCAACATGACAGGACAACCTGCTAATAAGACCCACCTACTTTCATGCCGGAGGGGGTACACGTGTCAGCTCCGGTACAAGCCCCTGCGAGCAGGCGAAGAACCCTACCGTCGGCAACAGCCGGCCAAGGTGACCAGTGCCAACACCCACGTGGCTACCGATAGGGCAATCCTGTCAATCAAGAGCTACTGGCTTGGCAAAGCCAGTACGGAGTAGGGCCGGTTTCTCATAATTAGGCCGCCCAATCTCTCGGCGCAAGGGTGCCAAGCCTGCAAGATCAGTTAGCCGAGATTCTGAGGAACTAGTTCGGGATTGCCCCAAAGACGGGCGTCATCACGTACTCTAAGCCATATCCACAGGTGTACGACCAGCTACCGCCGCCGCCAAAGTTCAAGGTACTAGAGTTTTCTAAATTTAGTGGCAACGAAAACACCAGTACAGTGGAGCACATCAGCCGA
The DNA here is from genome assembly GCF_016808335.1 of Panicum virgatum. Lineage (NCBI taxonomy): Eukaryota > Viridiplantae > Streptophyta > Magnoliopsida > Poales > Poaceae > Panicum > Panicum virgatum. Next base: position 32,394,741 of record NC_053136.1, read on the forward strand.
TATACTGCTCAACTCGGCGTAGCAACCGCCGCGGAGCTGTTGTCGGTCGAAACCCACCGGCGAGAAGCGATAGGCAACAACGAAGAGCCAGGAGGCTGCCGGGGTGCTGGCTGGCACCAGTCCCTTGGTCAACGGCCCAGATCCTGGCACATGCCTATTGCTTCCTGAGTCGCAGGGCGTGCCCCCTGACCTATACATAATCAGGAAGGTGCAAAATATGTTTCAGTGATTACCTGCATGCATAGACACGTGTAAACATTAGTCCGAGCCATGATCGGCTCCCCGGGACGACTCTTGCATCGGCTTTAAAGAGGCCGATCGAGTCCCGGTGTCAGTCAGATCTATATATCCAGATGTTGATAAATGAAGCGTATAACTGTAGTAACTTGCTGCAATTACATTTATCTAATTCAATCCACGATGGTAAAAGCTTCACTACCAAATCGGAACATCCTACACGTAATTAGGCCTAACGAACGTAATAGATGGCTGAACTTTAACCAGAGTGGAGGACTAAGAAATAGCAAGAGCCGATTCCCGGATCAATCCCCACCAAGACTAAAGTAAAGCATCTACTATATCGCCGGAACGTCCAATCCGTTTGCAGGGCCTAATCTAGCAGATATTACGCCAATTCTTATGATATAAGAACAAACCATAACAGATCAGGTCTACTAAACGGAATGCAACAAGGTGTTACTCCTACATGACTAATTCCGCATGACAAGAACTAGTATAAGATCGAAAATGTGAATGTGCATGAATAACATGATATTTGCAGATGATAAGCATGTTAAGCACATAACAGATCTACTAAAAACATACTACAAACACCAGGATAATAGCATTACTCGCCATCAAAAACGCTTCAGTACGAGTAATACCAAAGGTAAAAAGTAAGAACAATGCTGCCTTGATTGTAAGAAACGATCAAGGCAGCATGGCGCTTACTTGGATGAAACCCTAGAAACAGGGGTGGCGGTGCGCCGTAGTTTGTTGTTGCTGAACGTGAATGGTTCCTCCTTTAGGAATGACCAAGGATACATATTATAGTCCGTAGACTTGGACACGATCTAAACTAACTCATCCATACCGGACTCCTAACCCTAACCGAACTAACTAAATCTAGAGATACAACGGCCCATGTGGCCCAAATGCTCACACAGGAGCTAATTCACAAGCCTTCTTTAACTTCTACACTAAGCCCAACTTGCTCATGGGCCCATTAATCTACCCTGTTAATTTATGGCGATAATACATGCCCCCCTGGTTTTGGCAATGATAATTCCAAAACCATCCCACTACTTCAACTCCCCCGTTGCTCCATCTTCCCATTGTTGTTCATTAAAATGCACTGAAAACCTCCCCAGGAGACGCAACGTCTCTGCAGCTGGCTCTTCAAAAAATGTGAACAAGCCGATCCATCTTCCACCCTCCAGTCTTTTTAAGCTCACCTTGAATCGGCCTAATTTCACCACAACTCACTGCTTTAGCCAACAGAACACCCAAAACAGCCATGGCCATCTCTTCTTCCTCCACCTCCCAACTCGATTGAGTCGAGCTTCTCCCCCTCCTACTCCTCTTCGCTCTCGGCCTCCTCCATCGACTCTATCCAGAGAGCCAAGAGCCGACGCCGGAGCATGACCCGATAGCAGCGCACGAGGCGCTCGCTCCTTCGCACTGGATGCGGAGGAGTTCAATTTTGGAGTCATCTCCGAGCCGGACGAGCCCCAGACAAAGGGTGAGGAGCTCCAAACCCTGCTCAGAGGGGAAATGGAGGAAAGCGAGGACGACCAGTTCTCGTGGGACGGGGTTGACTCCTCCTCGGAAGAGGAGATTGACTCCTCCTCCTCCGACAACCAGCCAGGCGGCGGGGAAAGCCTTCCGCTTCCTCGAATCCTCCGAGGAAGACGACGACGGTGACGACGGCGGCTACGACAGCGGCGACGACAGCGACGACGACGGCAGCAATGACGCCACCGGGCAGCGATGATGAACAGCGACGGCGGGGAGTACGCTAGCGTGAAGCCCCAAGCGCCGTAGGTACCTAGGTACCTACTAGTGGTAGATGTAGGAGTAGTAGTAGGTCTGTAAGAACAATCCGAGCCAGATTCGTACTTGAATTGGCTCTCCATTGTAAAAATCCCATTTTTAATCAATGAAATTTCCTTTTCCAAAATTTGTGTACTTGGCATAATCCCAAATTCCGATGGCATCGCATCGGACATTACCACGCCTGAGAGTCGATAGGATTCAAACTCAAAAACTGCCCGTATAGGATAGAGCGTTACTTGCACTTCGAGTTCAATTCAAACAGACATCCCGACTCTGAGCGTTTCTCCAGAACCTCGCTCCATAAATCCAAGCAAGAAACGCATCCAAACCCCGAATCAGAGCCCACAGAAACAACTCAAAAACCCTAAGGCAATAGATCTGAACCATGGCG